>NW_027269448.1:0-54617 GCF_023055355.1 Agelaius tricolor | reverse complement strand
ACAGTTGCTCAGAATAAGGGATCATGGCCTTGAGCAACCAGGCACCTGCACAGTCACCAGAGCTGCCTGCAAAAGAAGCAGCCAGAGACAGCGCTCAGTGCCAAGGTGTCCATGGGCAGGGCCCAAGGGCAGATGCAGGAGGAGCAGCGGGCCTGGTGCCCCCTGAGCCTGCCCCTAGCTCAGCTTTCAGCCCAGTGACTCCGGCACTGAGAGCACTGAGAGACTACTGCAGAGGCCACCTGGCGGCCCTGAGCATGGGCCCAGAAACTCACAGCCAGGGCAAAAACGTCCCTGTCGTCCCCAGCAGAGGCGCATGCCGCTGTGCAGTGGCAATCCTCCATTACACGGAGCAGTGTTGGCAGCACTTTCTGCATTGTTACTCTCTGACGAGCCAATGCTTCTCCATATCCTCGCAGCAGCTCTGTGGGATCAGATCTCTGTGTCAGGGGCATCTCAGTCACAGTACCGTGCCCTGTGCAGCTGTGGCGAGTGCAGGTGAAAGAGCCCCGGTGCCCTGGGGGGCAGGGGGGAGCATTGCAGCAGGCTCGGGAAACAGAGGGGCCCGAGGCTCCTGGACCTCTCTGCCTGTCCGGCAGACCCCGCGCTGCGCAGGCTGCGCAGGGCCACGGGCCCTAAAGGCTGCTGAGCCTGAGCTCTCCAGGCACGTGGGCCCCGTACCTGTCCACATGTTGGGGCACAGCGCAGGAGGGTCAGCACCACGTCGGCAGGGTGCTCTTCAGCCAGCCTCACAATGTGGCTGTGCAGCCTGGCATCCACAGTGCCATGGGACAGTAGAGCCTGGTGGATGTTTCTACCCCATGGCCGGCACCTGGAGGAGGCATGGGGGAGATTTGGAGTGCTGTCCAAGGGAGCAACTTGCCCAGCTTCCCCCAAGAAGTGCTTCCCTTCCCGCCACACTCTGCTGGCCTCAAAGGCTGAGGGGCCCAGGGACCATGGCTTGAGGGGACACACCATCCTGGCAGGCCTCCAGGCCCGGCCCCAGGCTGCTTACCTGCTCCTGAGAAGGAGCAGCACTGTCCTCCAAAAGATCCTTCGTGGCAGCATGAATCCCAGTGAGAGTGGGCCCGCTGCCAGTATTTGAGATGTCCTCAGTCTCGGCGGTGTTGCTGTTTGTCACGGCCACATCCTCACTTGCTGCCTCGTCTGCCTTTGCCCTGTCCTCGTTCATTGCAGCCCCAGAGTCTGCTGAGCGCTCAGCCCAATCTGGGTTGACATCAGGCTCTGCCTGGAGCTCGGTCAGCCCCGAGGCAGGCTGGGCTGTGCCCTCAGCTGCTGTGGGGCCCACCTTTCTAGGTCGTCGAATGCGCAGCAATTTCCCAAACATCTGCAGGAGAATAAAGGGCAGGGAAGCCAGGCATGCTCCGTGGCATGCTCCAAGCGTGCTGCTGGGCTCAGCAGGGACAGCAGGCCCAGCCCAGCCGGGGGTAACTGCAGGTACCTTCAGGGTTTTGCGCAAGCGGCTGCGGCCGGCTTCCTGCTCTTGTGTCTTCTCCAGGGCTGCACCTGGCAAAGAGCGAGCGCAGCCAGAGCTGAGGGGCTGCGGGAGAGGCCGGAGAACACAGCCCAGCCCGGCGCTCCCCAGGCAGGGAGAGCCCCGGCATGACCCAGGCGAAGGAGCGCGGCCATTGTGGGCTGTCTGCTCTGCCCCTCGTCCATCCTGTCCATGGGCATGTCCCCAGGGCATGGGATGGGATGGCATGGGGCCATGCTGGCTGTAGCCATCAGCCCTATGGCCCAGCTCTGCTACTCACCATCCTGCAGCGTCTGGATCTGCTCCGGGTCTTCAGGCTCTTGTGCTGGGGCGGCTCCAGGCCTTCTCTTTTTTTCCCCCCTGAACACTTTCAACAAGCCGGGCAATCTGGCTGCCATGCCAGAGTCTATTCTTGAGGGTGCCTTCAAGAGAGATGCCTCAGGATATCACCAAGTCAACAACTGCGCTTGTGCCTTCAAGGCACCTGTGACAGACAAGCCTCAGGAAGGCTGCAGGACAGCAAGTCCTGCACTGTGGTCTTGAGGGCTCCTGCCACAATGACAGGAGACTCCTCCTAAGCCATTCAGGTGACCAAATCCCACCGTCTGGACCTGATGGCGCTGGCCGCAGGAATGGCAGACGCCTCGGAAAAGCTCCGAGTCACAGAGTCCCGCAGGCTGGCCTCGAGCTCAGGTGCGGGAATGACGCTGCGGAAAAGCTCCGGCTGAGACGGGAAGGAGCGAGCTGTGCGGGGGCTCCTCACGGCACCGCTCTGTCCCCTTCTGTCCCGTCGCCTGTTCCGAGCACCCGGGCAAGCTTCTATTTCCCACGTGTCACAAAGGGCCCTTGGTCACCGGCTTCCATTCCATGCAACGCCGACCCTGCTGCAGCGTGCCAGCCAGGGCCCTTGCACACACTGCCGCCTGCCCCGGGGCCGCCCCCAGCCCGGCCAAAGTGGCCCAGGCTGGAAGCAATCCCTGCGCCCACGTGTCTCAGGCAGCCCCACAGGATCTCTTGCAACTGCTCCAAACATCAGCAAATGCTGCCCTGCTCTGTGGGCTCGGGCCAGTTCAGAATCCTCACTTCAGGAAAGCTTTACTTCCCATTGCTCAACTCAAGCACTTGCAAAAGTTGCAAACTTCTCCAATGAATAGCCACGAGAATGGGAATGCTTTGGAAGTTTCTTCCCTTCTCAAAGCAGCAACTCCTTTGCCTTAACATCATCCACTGCAAGTCACTTGACCAAACATAACACTACACAGAGCCAAAAAGAAGGCCATTCTTTGATTGGCAAGTGCTTTTCCAAGAAGGGATGATCATCTCCTCATTCTCTTAAAGGAATAAAAGCTCTCAAGAAATGAAAGACCACTCAGCGTTACAAGAGTAACCCAAACAAATGAGTAGATGGCAAAAGGGCTAATCCTCCCCCAGTACAGATATCTAAGTGGCCAAGAAAGTACAGCTCTCCCCTCTTGTTCCCTGCAGGAGAAACAGGACCAGGAAAAGAAATAGTCACAGAGATTTTTTTCTGCCCTCCAGAACCAAAGCTGTGCCAAAGCACAGATGCTGCCTTCAAAGGGACTCAAATTCAAGCCCAGACCTCTCACCTTCCAGAAAACTCCTTCCCCAAAACCCACCCCCCCAAACACCCCCACAGAAGCCCTCAACACCCCGCCAGGACCCCCAGCTCTGCCCGTCCCTCCGCAGAGCTTTCCCAGCCTCCAGCAGGGCCCCTGCTTCCCTGCACCTGCCGTGGGATGGCACTCAGGAGGATCTGCTCCAAGGCCTTCCCTGGCTTGGAGCAAAGCCAGCCTGCCAGGCCTATGGTTCCTGGGTCATCCTTGCCAGCCAGCCTTCCCGTGCATGGCTCTTCCATGGGCACATCTGCGCTCAGCTCGCACTTCTCCACTCTGGCAGGCCTGCTGGGAAAGGATCCAGAGCAGCCTGGCAAGCTCTTTCTCCAGCTCCTTCTTCACTCTTGGGGGAGCTAGAACATCCCACAGGAAAGACACTGCTGCCACAAGAACTGGGTGGCATCAGGCAGCTCTGGGGAGACCCCTCAGCACTGCTGTATCCTGAGGGAACGCTGCTGGCCATCCCCTGTGCGTATCCGCAAAAGCTTCAAATCAGCTGCCTCAGCTTCCAGGGCCTCTCTTGGCCAGCATCCTGATGTGGATGCAGGGCTGCTGCCAGGCGCCGCTGGCACCCAGCGGGACAGGACCGGCTGTCTCGTGTCCACGCAGCAGCCCTGACACACAGCCAGGGCCATGCCGAAAGCAGACAAACGCTCCCGGCTCAGCAGAGAGGAGCAAGGAGCACCGGGCTGCTCTCAGCCTATCGCAGCATGCTGCTCCAGTGGGAGGGGCAGGCCGGCCACCCACATGCAGGCCATGCCCTGCGTCAAAAGGACGGGCATTTTGTCCTTTTCATCCCTCCAGCCCAGAACCAGGCCTGACATCTCCTCCTCTGGAATGGAGCTTTTCCCGTTACAACGTCATCTCACGCTTGGCCAGTGCGTGAGATGAGGCTGCAATGACTTGTGATACTCCCTCCATGCCAAGCACAGCTCCATTGTGGCACAGCTTCCCATCCATTGACCAGTCCATTGTTTCCCTCAAGGGTCAAATTCCCACCAGTTAAACCATAAGGTTTCCTTCATTGTCTGTTCTTCATTATCTTGTTGACACGCACAACAGCGTGTGTCCAAATATGGCAGGGCCTTTGACACCACTTTGGTCCTGACACACAGGCTCCTTGTGCCACTGCTGGCCTCCAGTGTGCTCAGCAAGATCTGGAACTGCACAGTGCTCTGCAACTGCACCTTCAGCACAGGGACCTTTCCAGCCTGGCCTGCCCTTGTTCCTCTGGCTCTGTGCACAAAACACGGCGTGGCAGAGAACGGCAGCAGGGGCCTGTGTGTCCCAGGGCCCCGGATTTGCTTCACCTCCACAGGCATGCGGGCAAAGTGAAGAAGCCAAACTGTTTATTCACGGAAGGCCAAGCAAAGGGAGGAGTGGTGAGGGAAGAAAGGGGACGGGCAGGGTCTGAGGGCTGGGGAGGCACGCAGTTGTCAACAGGCAGGGAGAAGGCAGGAGCTATGGCAACTTCCCACAGGCTCAGCTGTGCCAATCATCAGCTGTGCCTGAAGCTCCAGCTGGTCTCTCCTGGTCTCTTCTGGTCTCTCCAGGTGATCTCCTCTTCCATGGTGTCTTTAGGCCTTTTAGCAGCAATGGTTCTTCTGAGCCGCCAGATAAACGGAGTTCTGCAGATCTCTCCATGATTCTCTGCTGAAGCGCTATGTTCCTTTGGGAAGGGCTGTCATCTCTTCTCAGGCCTTGAAGGGCTGCAAGAGACATGAGCAGAGCCACAGTCACAGCCTGGATCTGCAGGTAGCCAAGGAGGCCTTCCTGCCAGGGCCATAGCTCCTAACTCTGGCCATGGACAGGAGGCAGCAGGAGACAATGGGATGGGTTAGAAGGTGCTGGCCACCAATCTCCCCTGCGCGTCTCCCTGAGATCTCTCTGTGCTTGTCCACACAGGGAGCGAAGCCTGCCGCAGCCAGGCCAGGATTTGCAGTTCCCCCAGCGGCAGCCCCCGCTGTCAGCCCGCTGCCCGCACTCACCCTCATTGAGGAGCTGGAGCTCTTCCTTGCGGCCCCTCATGACCATCCCGGCCATCCCTGCCAAAACAGAGCCTGTCACGGCCCCAGCGGCGCAGCTCCCTGCCAGCGCCGCTGCCGGCGCCGCGGCCACACGGGCTGCTGGCCCGGCAGGGCTCAGCCGGGGCCCTTGCCGCACGCTGCCGCCCCAGGGCGCGGCTGCCAGAGGGCGGCAGCAGCGCCCAGCCCGGCCGGGGCTCCACGGCGCCGGGCCCGGCCGGCGCTGCCGGGGCAGCAGGCGGGGCCGGGGCCGAGCTGCGGCGGCCCGGGGAGGGAGCCCGGGCTCGGCACTCACCGATGATCCTGACGGCCGCCTCTCGCAGGGGCTCCTGTGGGCTCTGCAGGTAGCGCAAGGCCCCGCGCAGGTGCTCGGCCGCTCGGCTCCTGTCCTCTGCCAGCTGCAGAGAGCGGCAGGAGGGAAGCGTTGGCGCGGGCTCAGCCCCTGGGCCGGGCGCTGCCTGCGCCCAGCCCCGGCCTCCCCTGCCCGCACCGCCCTGAGGCGTGGCCACAGCAGCCGCTGGCCAAGGGCTCCCGAGGGGAGGGGGCAGAGGGACGGCTGCTGCCCGGGGAGCCGCCGTGCCGCCCCGCAGCCCCGCCGGGCCGGGGCTCCATGGGCACCCGCCTCGGGCCCACGGGAGCCTGGAGAAGAGCCCGCGCGGCCTCTGCCTGCAGCAGCGGCCAGGGGCACAGCTGCCCGGCCCCGCACCCTGAGCACCGCCCTCAGGGGCCTTCTCCAGCCTCAGCCTGGGCCTTCCAGGCCCTCCTTACCAGCACCTCGCTGAACTTTGACAGCTGCCCCTTCTTCACCAGCTGCTTCAGCTTCCTCCTCTTCAGGAACTTGGCCACACCAAGCAGCGTTTCCCGAGAGGCCTGCAGGGCACCAGACACCCACAGATGGCCCCACGGGCCAAGGCACAGGACCCACATCCCTGTGCCAAGGCCTGCACCAGGCTGCACTCCTGGAGGTGCCAGGGCAGGAGGCAGCCCAGCCCCCTCCCCAAGATCCACCAGCATCACACAAAACCTCACCTTTGCCACACACCGCTTCTCATCATGGCACTGGAAGAAGAGTGGAAGGAGGCTTTGGCTCAAAACCTTCGCAAGGGGCTTTCTTCCCTCCTCCACTACCGACTCCATCACCCTGAAGAAGAGCTCAAGGGAGAGCACTTGCACATAGCTGTTGTCCTGGAGGAATGCAAGAGGATCAGGCCTTTACACCAAATACTCCACGCTCACCTGGCCAAAGTTTCTGGGCAGCAGCCAGTGCCCCCAGCTGGGCACACAGAGCCTTACGTGGTCAAAGAGCAGCAGCAGTGCCTCAGCCAGCTTGGGGGCAGTGGTGCTGGATACCAGCATGTCTGCCTGGAGCACATTTGTCAACACATGCATGGACATGCTGACCACCTTTCCATCGGCCTCACCCAGCAGCTCCAGAAGGCTCTCAGAAAGGCTGCACATTCTCCTGGCCTGCGTGGAACACAAGGCTGCGCTGCAAAGCCATGGACGGCTGCACCGCCAACACCGCCCTGGCACTGCAAGCCCACCCTGCTGCTGCTGCTGCTGCTGCTGCAGGGCCCACAGGCCAAAGGCCTGAGCCAAAGCACTGGGGCAGCTGAGGCAGGAGAGCTGGGAGCAGCTGCCTCAGCTCCTGAAGCCCTGCACGCCCAAGGGGCTGCTTTGCACAGCGCAGCTTCAGCCGCAGCCCCCTTCTCACCATCCAGGGCTCCCTGCTGAGCACCACCAGGCCTCTGAGCGCCAGGCGCCGCCGCTCCCTGCACTCCATCTGCAGGCAACTTGACATCATCTTCACAACAGTGCCAGCACATTTCCTCAAGTGCAGGCACTCGAGGACCTGAAAGGCACGGGGCAGTGACAGGGGAACCATCCAGCAGGAGCCCAGAACCCCACAGGGCCGGGCCCAGGCAGCAGCACAGGGCGTGGCCACTGGCCCAGGCAGCTGTGGCTCTGAGAGGCCAGAGAGCTGCGAGGCAGCTCAGCCAGGCACTGCTGGCCACCAGGCTCACCTCCACAAGGAATGCCAGCAAGGGCAGATCCCAGCTTGGCTTTTCACTGCTGAGCAGCAGGAGAAGGCGATATGCCACATGGGAACACAGTGGGCTCAAGTCATAACGCATCTCCCTGGCAGGGGGAACAAAGGCACCGAGAGCCTGAGGTGGGGGACAAACCTCTCCCAGAACTGACTCCCAGAGGCCTGCTCTTTCCCCAGCATCCCTGCAGGGGATGTGGCCGCTCTGGGAGGCGGCCCCTTCTGGGCACTCTCCTCTCCCAGGCTTTTTCAGCCTCCTTGGCCGTCCCTCAGTGACGAGCCTCTGTGGCCCATGACCACAGGGACTGCCTGGAGCACAGGGCACAAATGCCGGGGACAGCGGGGACAAGGGGGTCTCACCTGGCCAGCAGAGCCATGGCATAGTGCTGGCTGTCAGCACACAGCAGCGTCTCCCAGGCACACTTGCGCTCCATAGACATCACCACGTGCTCACACCGCAGTCGGCAGAGCAGAACCTTCATGGCCTGCACTGCAAACCTGTGTGCAGAGCAAAGCCCAGGTCACACTAGGAGCGCTGGCGCTGGCCACAAGGGCATGGCAAGGACAGGAGGACTGGCACCTGTTAAGCGTGATGGGAAGGCGCTGCTCCTCCTGGCACGCTCCCCAGAAGCTATCAACTTCCTCTGCTGGCGGCTGCTGCGTAGTGATGACAATATGGAAGAGCAGTGCCAGAAACAGTTGCTCAGAATAAGGGATCATGGCCTTGAGCAACCCAGGCACCTGCACAGTCACCAGAGCTGCCTGCAAAAGAAGCAGCCAGAGACAGCGCTCAGTGCCAAGGTGTCCATGGGGCAGGGCCCAAGGGCAGATGCAGGAGGAGCAGCGGGCCTGGTGCCCCCTGAGCCTGCCCCTAGCTCAGCTTTCAGCCCAGTGACTCCGGCACTGAGAGCACTGAGAGCTACTGCAGAGGCCACCTGGCGGCCCTGAGCATGGGCCCAGAAACTCACAGCCAGGGCAAAAACGTCCCTGTCGTCCCCAGCAGAGGCGCATGCGCTGTGCAGTGGCCAATCCTCCATTACACGGAGCAGTGTTGGCAGCACTTTCTGCATTGTTACTCCTGACGAGCCAATGCTTCTCCATATCCTCGCAGCAGCTCTGTGGGATCAGATCTCTGTGTCAGGGGCATCTCAGTCACAGTACTGTGCCCTGTGCAGCTGTGCGAGTGCAGGTGAAAGAGCCCCGGTGCCCTGGGGGGCAGGGGGGAGCATTGGCAGCAGGCTCGGGAAACAGAGGGGCCCGAGGCTCCTGGACCTCTCTGCCTGTCCGGCAGACCCCGGCTGCGCAGGCTGCGCAGGGCCACGGGCCCTAAAGGCTGCTGAGCCCTGAGCTCTCCAGGCACGTGGGCCCCGTACCTGTCACATGTTGGGGCACAGCGCAGGAGGGTCAGCACCACGTCGGCAGGGTGCTCTTCAGCCAGCCTCACAATGTGGCTGTGCAGCCTGGCATCCACAGTGCCATGGGACAGTAGAGCCTGGTGGATGTTTCTTACCATGGCCGGCACCTGGAGGAGGCATGGGGGAGATTTGGAGTGCTGTCCAAGGGAGCAACTTGCCCAGCTTCCCCCAAGAAGTGCTTCCCTTCCCGCCACACTCTGCTGGCCTCAAAGGCTGAGGGGCCCAGGGACCATGGCTTGAGGGGACACACCATCCTGGCAGGCCTCCAGGCCCGGCCCCAGGCTGCTTACCTGCTCCTGAGAAGGAGCAGCACTGTCCTCCAAAAGATCCTTCGTGGCAGCATGAATCCCAGTGAGAGTGGGCCCGCTGCCAGTATTTGAGATGTCCTCAGTCTCGGCGGTGTTGCTGTTTGTCACGGCCACATCCTCACTTGCTGCCTCGTCTGCCTTTGCCCTGTCCTCGTTCATTGCAGCCCCAGAGTCTGCTGAGCGCTCAGCCCAATCTGGGTTGACATCAGGCTCTGCCTGGAGCTCGGTCAGCCCCGAGGCAGGCTGGGCTGTGCCCTCAGCTGCTGTGGGGCCCACCTTTCTAGGTCGTCGAATGCGCAGCAATTTCCCAAACATCTGCAGGAGAATAAAGGGCAGGGAAGCCAGGCATGCTCCGTGGCATGCTCCAAGCGTGCTGCTGGGCTCAGCAGGGACAGCAGGCCCAGCCCAGCCGGGGGTAACTGCAGGTACCTTCAGGGTTTTGCGCAAGCGGCTGCGGCCGGCTTCCTGCTCTTGTGTCTTCTCCAGGGCTGCACCTGGCAAAGAGCGAGCGCAGCCAGAGCTGAGGGGCTGCGGGAGAGGCCGGAGAACACAGCCCAGCCCGGCGCTCCCCAGGCAGGGAGAGCCCCGGCATGACCCAGGCGAAGGAGCGCGGCCATTGTGGGCTGTCTGCTCTGCCCCTCGTCCATCCTGTCCATGGGCATGTCCCCAGGGCATGGGATGGGATGGCATGGGGCCATGCTGGCTGTAGCCATCAGCCCTATGGCCCAGCTCTGCTACTCACCATCCTGCAGCGTCTGGATCTGCTCCGGGTCTTCAGGCTCTTGTGCTGGGGCGGCTCCAGGCCTTCTCTTTTTTTCCCCCCTGAACACTTTCAACAAGCCGGGCAATCTGGCTGCCATGCCAGAGTCTATTCTTGAGGGTGCCTTCAAGAGAGATGCCTCAGGATATCACCAAGTCAACAACTGCGCTTGTGCCTTCAAGGCACCTGTGACAGACAAGCCTCAGGAAGGCTGCAGGACAGCAAGTCCTGCACTGTGGTCTTGAGGGCTCCTGCCACAATGACAGGAGACTCCTCCTAAGCCATTCAGGTGACCAAATCCCACCGTCTGGACCTGATGGCGCTGGCCGCAGGAATGGCAGACGCCTCGGAAAAGCTCCGAGTCACAGAGTCCCGCAGGCTGGCCTCGAGCTCAGGTGCGGGAATGACGCTGCGGAAAAGCTCCGGCTGAGACGGGAAGGAGCGAGCTGTGCGGGGGCTCCTCACGGCACCGCTCTGTCCCCTTCTGTCCCGTCGCCTGTTCCGAGCACCCGGGCAAGCTTCTATTTCCCACGTGTCACAAAGGGCCCTTGGTCACCGGCTTCCATTCCATGCAACGCCGACCCTGCTGCAGCGTGCCAGCCAGGGCCCTTGCACACACTGCCGCCTGCCCCGGGGCCGCCCCCAGCCCGGCCAAAGTGGCCCAGGCTGGAAGCAATCCCTGCGCCCACGTGTCTCAGGCAGCCCCACAGGATCTCTTGCAACTGCTCCAAACATCAGCAAATGCTGCCCTGCTCTGTGGGCTCGGGCCAGTTCAGAATCCTCACTTCAGGAAAGCTTTACTTCCCATTGCTCAACTCAAGCACTTGCAAAAGTTGCAAACTTCTCCAATGAATAGCCACGAGAATGGGAATGCTTTGGAAGTTTCTTCCCTTCTCAAAGCAGCAACTCCTTTGCCTTAACATCATCCACTGCAAGTCACTTGACCAAACATAACACTACACAGAGCCAAAAAGAAGGCCATTCTTTGATTGGCAAGTGCTTTTCCAAGAAGGGATGATCATCTCCTCATTCTCTTAAAGGAATAAAAGCTCTCAAGAAATGAAAGACCACTCAGCGTTACAAGAGTAACCCAAACAAATGAGTAGATGGCAAAAGGGCTAATCCTCCCCCAGTACAGATATCTAAGTGGCCAAGAAAGTACAGCTCTCCCCTCTTGTTCCCTGCAGGAGAAACAGGACCAGGAAAAGAAATAGTCACAGAGATTTTTTTCTGCCCTCCAGAACCAAAGCTGTGCCAAAGCACAGATGCTGCCTTCAAAGGGACTCAAATTCAAGCCCAGACCTCTCACCTTCCAGAAAACTCCTTCCCCAAAACCCACCCCCCCAAACACCCCCACAGAAGCCCTCAACACCCCGCCAGGACCCCCAGCTCTGCCCGTCCCTCCGCAGAGCTTTCCCAGCCTCCAGCAGGGCCCCTGCTTCCCTGCACCTGCCGTGGGATGGCACTCAGGAGGATCTGCTCCAAGGCCTTCCCTGGCTTGGAGCAAAGCCAGCCTGCCAGGCCTATGGTTCCTGGGTCATCCTTGCCAGCCAGCCTTCCCGTGCACGGCTCTTCCATGGGCACATCTGCGCTCAGCTCGCACTTCTCCACTCTGGCAGGCCTGCTGGGAAAGGATCCAGAGCAGCCTGGCAAGCTCTTTCTCCAGCTCCTTCTTCACTCTTGGGGGAGCTAGAACATCCCACAGGAAAGACACTGCTGCCACAAGAACTGGGTGGCATCAGGCAGCTCTGGGGAGACCCCTCAGCACTGCTGTATCCTGAGGGAACGCTGCTGGCCATCCCCTGTGCGTATCCGCAAAAGCTTCAAATCAGCTGCCTCAGCTTCCAGGGCCTCTCTTGGCCAGCATCCTGATGTGGATGCAGGGCTGCTGCCAGGCGCCGCTGGCACCCAGCGGGACAGGACCGGCTGTCTCGTGTCCACGCAGCAGCCCTGACACACAGCCAGGGCCATGCCGAAAGCAGACAAACGCTCCCGGCTCAGCAGAGAGGAGCAAGGAGCACCGGGCTGCTCTCAGCCTATCGCAGCATGCTGCTCCAGTGGGAGGGGCAGGCCGGCCACCCACATGCAGGCCATGCCCTGCGTCAAAAGGACGGGCATTTTGTCCTTTTCATCCCTCCAGCCCAGAACCAGGCCTGACATCTCCTCCTCTGGAATGGAGCTTTTCCCGTTACAACGTCATCTCACGCTTGGCCAGTGCGTGAGATGAGGCTGCAATGACTTGTGATACTCCCTCCATGCCAAGCACAGCTCCATTGTGGCACAGCTTCCCATCCATTGACCAGTCCATTGTTTCCCTCAAGGGTCAAATTCCCACCAGTTAAACCATAAGGTTTCCTTCATTGTCTGTTCTTCATTATCTTGTTGACACGCACAACAGCGTGTGTCCAAATATGGCAGGGCCTTTGACACCACTTTGGTCCTGACACACAGGCTCCTTGTGCCACTGCTGGCCTCCAGTGTGCTCAGCAAGATCTGGAACTGCACAGTGCTCTGCAACTGCACCTTCAGCACAGGGACCTTTCCAGCCTGGCCTGCCCTTGTTCCTCTGGCTCTGTGCACAAAACACGGCGTGGCAGAGAACGGCAGCAGGGGCCTGTGTGTCCCAGGGCCCCGGATTTGCTTCACCTCCACAGGCATGCGGGCAAAGTGAAGAAGCCAAACTGTTTATTCACGGAAGGCCAAGCAAAGGGAGGAGTGGTGAGGGAAGAAAGGGGACGGGCAGGGTCTGAGGGCTGGGGAGGCACGCAGTTGTCAACAGGCAGGGAGAAGGCAGGAGCTATGGCAACTTCCCACAGGCTCAGCTGTGCCAATCATCAGCTGTGCCTGAAGCTCCAGCTGGTCTCTCCTGGTCTCTTCTGGTCTCTCCAGGTGATCTCCTCTTCCATGGTGTCTTTAGGCCTTTTAGCAGCAATGGTTCTTCTGAGCCGCCAGATAAACGGAGTTCTGCAGATCTCTCCATGATTCTCTGCTGAAGCGCTATGTTCCTTTGGGAAGGGCTGTCATCTCTTCTCAGGCCTTGAAGGGCTGCAAGAGACATGAGCAGAGCCACGGTCAGAGGCTGGATCTGCAGGTAGCCAAGGAGGCCTTCCTGCCAGGGCCATAGCTCCTAACTCTGGCCATGGACAGGAGGCAGCAGGAGACAATGGGATGGGTTAGAAGGTGCTGGCCACCAATCTCCCCTGCGCGTCTCCCTGAGATCTCTCTGTGCTTGTCCACACAGGGAGCGAAGCCTGCCGCAGCCAGGCCAGGATTTGCAGTTCCCCCAGCGGCAGCCCCCGCTGTCAGCCCGCTGCCCGCACTCACCCTCATTGAGGAGCTGGAGCTCTTCCTTGCGGCCCCTCATGACCATCCCGGCCATCCCTGCCAAAACAGAGCCTGTCACGGCCCCAGCGGCGCAGCTCCCTGCCAGCGCCGCTGCCGGCGCCGCGGCCACACGGGCTGCTGGCCCGGCAGGGCTCAGCCGGGGCCCTTGCCGCACGCTGCCGCCCCAGGGCGCGGCTGCCAGAGGGCGGCAGCAGCGCCCAGCCCGGCCGGGGCTCCACGGCGCCGGGCCCGGCCGGCGCTGCCGGGGCAGCAGGCGGGGCCGGGGCCGAGCTGCGGCGGCCCGGGGAGGGAGCCCGGGCTCGGCACTCACCGATGATCCTGACGGCCGCCTCTCGCAGGGGCTCCTGTGGGCTCTGCAGGTAGCGCAAGGCCCCGCGCAGGTGCTCGGCCGCTCGGCTCCTGTCCTCTGCCAGCTGCAGAGAGCGGCAGGAGGGAAGCGTTGGCGCGGGCTCAGCCCCTGGGCCGGGCGCTGCCTGCGCCCAGCCCCGGCCTCCCCTGCCCGCACCGCCCTGAGGCGTGGCCACAGCAGCCGCTGGCCAAGGGCTCCCGAGGGGAGGGGGCAGAGGGACGGCTGCTGCCCGGGGAGCCGCCGTGCCGCCCCGCAGCCCCGCCGGGCCGGGGCTCCATGGGCACCCGCCTCGGGCCCACGGGAGCCTGGAGAAGAGCCCGCGCGGCCTCTGCCTGCAGCAGCGGCCAGGGGCACAGCTGCCCGGCCCCGCACCCTGAGCACCGCCCTCAGGGGCCTTCTCCAGCCTCAGCCTGGGCCTTCCAGGCCCTCCTTACCAGCACCTCGCTGAACTTTGACAGCTGCCCCTTCTTCACCAGCTGCTTCAGCTTCCTCCTCTTCAGGAACTTGGCCACACCAAGCAGCGTTTCCCGAGAGGCCTGCAGGGCACCAGACACCCACAGATGGCCCCACGGGCCAAGGCACAGGACCCACATCCCTGTGCCAAGGCCTGCACCAGGCTGCACTCCTGGAGGTGCCAGGGCAGGAGGCAGCCCAGCCCCCTCCCCAAGATCCACCAGCATCACACAAAACCTCACCTTTGCCACACACCGCTTCTCATCATGGCACTGGAAGAAGAGTGGAAGGAGGCTTTGGCTCAAAACCTTCGCAAGGGGCTTTCTTCCCTCCTCCACTACCGACTCCATCACCCTGAAGAAGAGCTCAAGGGAGAGCACTTGCACATAGCTGTTGTCCTGGAGGAATGCAAGAGGATCAGGCCTTTACACCAAATACTCCACGCTCACCTGGCCAAAGTTTCTGGGCAGCAGCCAGTGCCCCCAGCTGGGCACACAGAGCCTTACGTGGTCAAAGAGCAGCAGCAGTGCCTCAGCCAGCTTGGGGGCAGTGGTGCTGGATACCAGCATGTCTGCCTGGAGCACATTTGTCAACACATGCATGGACATGCTGACCACCTTTCCATCGGCCTCACCCAGCAGCTCCAGAAGGCTCTCAGAAAGGCTGCACATTCTCCTGGCCTGCGTGGAACACAAGGCTGCGCTGCAAAGCCATGGACGGCTGCACCGCCAACACCGCCCTGGCACTGCAAGCCCACCCTGCTGCTGCTGCTGCTGCTGCTGCAGGGCCCACAGGCCAAAGGCCTGAGCCAAAGCACTGGGGCAGCTGAGGCAGGAGAGCTGGGAGCAGCTGCCTCAGCTCCTGAAGCCCTGCACGCCCAAGGGGCTGCTTTGCACAGCGCAGCTTCAGCCGCAGCCCCCTTCTCACCATCCAGGGCTCCCTGCTGAGCACCACCAGGCCTCTGAGCGCCAGGCGCCGCCGCTCCCTGCACTCCATCTGCAGGCAACTTGACATCATCTTCACAACAGTGCCAGCACATTTCCTCAAGTGCAGGCACTCGAGGACCTGAAAGGCACGGGGCAGTGACAGGGGAACCATCCAGCAGGAGCCCAGAACCCCACAGGGCCGGGCCCAGGCAGCAGCACAGGGCGTGGCCACTGGCCCAGGCAGCTGTGGCTCTGAGAGGCCAGAGAGCTGCGAGGCAGCTCAGCCAGGCACTGCTGGCCACCAGGCTCACCTCCACAAGGAATGCCAGCAAGGGCAGATCCCAGCTTGGCTTTTCACTGCTGAGCAGCAGGAGAAGGCGATATGCCACATGCGAACACAGTGGGCTCAAGTCATAACGCATCTCCCTGGCAGGGGGAACAAAGGCACCGAGAGCCTGAGGTGGGGGACAAACCTCTCCCAGAACTGACTCCCAGAGGCCTGCTCTTTCCCCAGCATCCCTGCAGGGGATGTGGCCGCTCTGGGAGGCGGCCCCTTCTGGGCACTCTCCTCTCCCAGGCTTTTTCAGCCTCCTTGGCCGTCCCTCAGTGACGAGCCTCTGTGGCCCATGACCACAGGGACTGCCTGGAGCACAGGGCACAAATGCCGGGGACAGCGGGGACAAGGGGGTCTCACCTGGCCAGCAGAGCCATGGCATAGTGCTGGCTGTCAGCACACAGCAGCGTCTCCCAGGCACACTTGCGCTCCATAGACATCACCACGTGCTCACACCGCAGTCGGCAGAGCAGAACCTTCATGGCCTGCACTGCAAACCTGTGTGCAGAGCAAAGCCCAGGTCACACTAGGAGCGCTGGCGCTGGCCACAAGGGCATGGCAAGGACAGGAGGACTGGCACCTGTTAAGCGTGATGGGAAGGCGCTGCTCCTCCTGGCACGCTCCCCAGAAGCTATCAACTTCCTCTGCTGGCGGCTGCTGCGTAGTGATGACAATATGGAAGAGCAGTGCCAGAAACAGTTGCTCAGAATAAGGGATCATGGCCTTGAGCAACCCAGGCACCTGCACAGTCACCAGAGCTGCCTGCAAAAGAAGCAGCCAGAGACAGCGCTCAGTGCCAAGGTGTCCATGGGGCAGGGCCCAAGGGCAGATGCAGGAGGAGCAGCGGGCCTGGTGCCCCCTGAGCCTGCCCCTAGCTCAGCTTTCAGCCCAGTGACTCCGGCACTGAGAGCACTGAGAGCTACTGCAGAGGCCACCTGGCGGCCCTGAGCATGGGCCCAGAAACTCACAGCCAGGGCAAAAACGTCCCTGTCGTCCCCAGCAGAGGCGCATGCGCTGTGCAGTGGCCAATCCTCCATTACACGGAGCAGTGTTGGCAGCACTTTCTGCATTGTTACTCCTGACGAGCCAATGCTTCTCCATATCCTCGCAGCAGCTCTGTGGGATCAGATCTCTGTGTCAGGGGCATCTCAGTCACAGTACTGTGCCCTGTGCAGCTGTGCGAGTGCAGGTGAAAGAGCCCCGGTGCCCTGGGGGGCAGGGGGGAGCATTGGCAGCAGGCTCGGGAAACAGAGGGGCCCGAGGCTCCTGGACCTCTCTGCCTGTCCGGCAGACCCCGGCTGCGCAGGCTGCGCAGGGCCACGGGCCCTAAAGGCTGCTGAGCCCTGAGCTCTCCAGGCACGTGGGCCCCGTACCTGTCACATGTTGGGGCACAGCGCAGGAGGGTCAGCACCACGTCGGCAGGGTGCTCTTCAGCCAGCCTCACAATGTGGCTGTGCAGCCTGGCATCCACAGTGCCATGGGACAGTAGAGCCTGGTGGATGTTTCTTACCATGGCCGGCACCTGGAGGAGGCATGGGGGAGATTTGGAGTGCTGTCCAAGGGAGCAACTTGCCCAGCTTCCCCCAAGAAGTGCTTCCCTTCCCGCCACACTCTGCTGGCCTCAAAGGCTGAGGGGCCCAGGGACCATGGCTTGAGGGGACACACCATCCTGGCAGGCCTCCAGGCCCGGCCCCAGGCTGCTTACCTGCTCCTGAGAAGGAGCAGCACTGTCCTCCAAAAGATCCTTCGTGGCAGCATGAATCCCAGTGAGAGTGGGCCCGCTGCCAGTATTTGAGATGTCCTCAGTCTCGGCGGTGTTGCTGTTTGTCACGGCCACATCCTCACTTGCTGCCTCGTCTGCCTTTGCCCTGTCCTCGTTCATTGCAGCCCCAGAGTCTGCTGAGCGCTCAGCCCAATCTGGGTTGACATCAGGCTCTGCCTGGAGCTCGGTCAGCCCCGAGGCAGGCTGGGCTGTGCCCTCAGCTGCTGTGGGGCCCACCTTTCTAGGTCGTCGAATGCGCAGCAATTTCCCAAACATCTGCAGGAGAATAAAGGGCAGGGAAGCCAGGCATGCTCCGTGGCATGCTCCAAGCGTGCTGCTGGGCTCAGCAGGGACAGCAGGCCCAGCCCAGCCGGGGGTAACTGCAGGTACCTTCAGGGTTTTGCGCAAGCGGCTGCGGCCGGCTTCCTGCTCTTGTGTCTTCTCCAGGGCTGCACCTGGCAAAGAGCGAGCGCAGCCAGAGCTGAGGGGCTGCGGGAGAGGCCGGAGAACACAGCCCAGCCCGGCGCTCCCCAGGCAGGGAGAGCCCCGGCATGACCCAGGCGAAGGAGCGCGGCCATTGTGGGCTGTCTGCTCTGCCCCTCGTCCATCCTGTCCATGGGCATGTCCCCAGGGCATGGGATGGGATGGCATGGGGCCATGCTGGCTGTAGCCATCAGCCCTATGGCCCAGCTCTGCTACTCACCATCCTGCAGCGTCTGGATCTGCTCCGGGTCTTCAGGCTCTTGTGCTGGGGCGGCTCCAGGCCTTCTCTTTTTTTCCCCCCTGAACACTTTCAACAAGCCGGGCAATCTGGCTGCCATGCCAGAGTCTATTCTTGAGGGTGCCTTCAAGAGAGATGCCTCAGGATATCACCAAGTCAACAACTGCGCTTGTGCCTTCAAGGCACCTGTGACAGACAAGCCTCAGGAAGGCTGCAGGACAGCAAGTCCTGCACTGTGGTCTTGAGGGCTCCTGCCACAATGACAGGAGACTCCTCCTAAGCCATTCAGGTGACCAAATCCCACCGTCTGGACCTGATGGCGCTGGCCGCAGGAATGGCAGACGCCTCGGAAAAGCTCCGAGTCACAGAGTCCCGCAGGCTGGCCTCGAGCTCAGGTGCGGGAATGACGCTGCGGAAAAGCTCCGGCTGAGACGGGAAGGAGCGAGCTGTGCGGGGGCTCCTCACGGCACCGCTCTGTCCCCTTCTGTCCCGTCGCCTGTTCCGAGCACCCGGGCAAGCTTCTATTTCCCACGTGTCACAAAGGGCCCTTGGTCACCGGCTTCCATTCCATGCAACGCCGACCCTGCTGCAGCGTGCCAGCCAGGGCCCTTGCACACACTGCCGCCTGCCCCGGGGCCGCCCCCAGCCCGGCCAAAGTGGCCCAGGCTGGAAGCAATCCCTGCGCCCACGTGTCTCAGGCAGCCCCACAGGATCTCTTGCAACTGCTCCAAACATCAGCAAATGCTGCCCTGCTCTGTGGGCTCGGGCCAGTTCAGAATCCTCACTTCAGGAAAGCTTTACTTCCCATTGCTCAACTCAAGCACTTGCAAAAGTTGCAAACTTCTCCAATGAATAGCCACGAGAATGGGAATGCTTTGGAAGTTTCTTCCCTTCTCAAAGCAGCAACTCCTTTGCCTTAACATCATCCACTGCAAGTCACTTGACCAAACATAACACTACACAGAGCCAAAAAGAAGGCCATTCTTTGATTGGCAAGTGCTTTTCCAAGAAGGGATGATCATCTCCTCATTCTCTTAAAGGAATAAAAGCTCTCAAGAAATGAAAGACCACTCAGCGTTACAAGAGTAACCCAAACAAATGAGTAGATGGCAAAAGGGCTAATCCTCCCCCAGTACAGATATCTAAGTGGCCAAGAAAGTACAGCTCTCCCCTCTTGTTCCCTGCAGGAGAAACAGGACCAGGAAAAGAAATAGTCACAGAGATTTTTTTCTGCCCTCCAGAACCAAAGCTGTGCCAAAGCACAGATGCTGCCTTCAAAGGGACTCAAATTCAAGCCCAGACCTCTCACCTTCCAGAAAACTCCTTCCCCAAAACCCACCCCCCCAAACACCCCCACAGAAGCCCTCAACACCCCGCCAGGACCCCCAGCTCTGCCCGTCCCTCCGCAGAGCTTTCCCAGCCTCCAGCAGGGCCCCTGCTTCCCTGCACCTGCCGTGGGATGGCACTCAGGAGGATCTGCTCCAAGGCCTTCCCTGGCTTGGAGCAAAGCCAGCCTGCCAGGCCTATGGTTCCTGGGTCATCCTTGCCAGCCAGCCTTCCCGTGCACGGCTCTTCCATGGGCACATCTGCGCTCAGCTCGCACTTCTCCACTCTGGCAGGCCTGCTGGGAAAGGATCCAGAGCAGCCTGGCAAGCTCTTTCTCCAGCTCCTTCTTCACTCTTGGGGGAGCTAGAACATCCCACAGGAAAGACACTGCTGCCACAAGAACTGGGTGGCATCAGGCAGCTCTGGGGAGACCCCTCAGCACTGCTGTATCCTGAGGGAACGCTGCTGGCCATCCCCTGTGCGTATCCGCAAAAGCTTCAAATCAGCTGCCTCAGCTTCCAGGGCCTCTCTTGGCCAGCATCCTGATGTGGATGCAGGGCTGCTGCCAGGCGCCGCTGGCACCCAGCGGGACAGGACCGGCTGTCTCGTGTCCACGCAGCAGCCCTGACACACAGCCAGGGCCATGCCGAAAGCAGACAAACGCTCCCGGCTCAGCAGAGAGGAGCAAGGAGCACCGGGCTGCTCTCAGCCTATCGCAGCATGCTGCTCCAGTGGGAGGGGCAGGCCGGCCACCCACATGCAGGCCATGCCCTGCGTCAAAAGGACGGGCATTTTGTCCTTTTCATCCCTCCAGCCCAGAACCAGGCCTGACATCTCCTCCTCTGGAATGGAGCTTTTCCCGTTACAACGTCATCTCACGCTTGGCCAGTGCGTGAGATGAGGCTGCAATGACTTGTGATACTCCCTCCATGCCAAGCACGGCTCCATTGTGGCACAGCTTCCCATCCATTGACCAGTCCATTGTTTCCCTCAAGGGTCAAATTCCCACCAGTTAAACCATAAGGTTTCCTTCATTGTCTGTTCTTCATTATCTTGTTGACACGCACAACAGCGTGTGTCCAAATATGGCAGGGCCTTTGACACCACTTTGGTCCTGACACACAGGCTCCTTGTGCCACTGCTGGCCTCCAGTGTGCTCAGCAAGATCTGGAACTGCACAGTGCTCTGCAACTGCACCTTCAGCACAGGGACCTTTCCAGCCTGGCCTGCCCTTGTTCCTCTGGCTCTGTGCACAAAACACGGCGTGGCAGAGAACGGCAGCAGGGGCCTGTGTGTCCCAGGGCCCCGGATTTGCTTCACCTCCACAGGCATGCGGGCAAAGTGAAGAAGCCAAACTGTTTATTCACGGAAGGCCAAGCAAAGGGAGGAGTGGTGAGGGAAGAAAGGGGACGGGCAGGGTCTGAGGGCTGGGGAGGCACGCAGTTGTCAACAGGCAGGGAGAAGGCAGGAGCTATGGCAACTTCCCACAGGCTCAGCTGTGCCAATCATCAGCTGTGCCTGAAGCTCCAGCTGGTCTCTCCTGGTCTCTTCTGGTCTCTCCAGGTGATCTCCTCTTCCATGGTGTCTTTAGGCCTTTTAGCAGCAATGGTTCTTCTGAGCCGCCAGATAAACGGAGTTCTGCAGATCTCTCCATGATTCTCTGCTGAAGCGCTATGTTCCTTTGGGAAGGGCTGTCATCTCTTCTCAGGCCTTGAAGGGCTGCAAGAGACATGAGCAGAGCCACGGTCAGAGGCTGGATCTGCAGGTAGCCAAGGAGGCCTTCCTGCCAGGGCCATAGCTCCTAACTCTGGCCATGGACAGGAGGCAGCAGGAGACAATGGGATGGGTTAGAAGGTGCTGGCCACCAATCTCCCCTGCGCGTCTCCCTGAGATCTCTCTGTGCTTGTCCACACAGGGAGCGAAGCCTGCCGCAGCCAGGCCAGGATTTGCAGTTCCCCCAGCGGCAGCCCCCGCTGTCAGCCCGCTGCCCGCACTCACCCTCATTGAGGAGCTGGAGCTCTTCCTTGCGGCCCCTCATGACCATCCCGGCCATCCCTGCCAAAACAGAGCCTGTCACGGCCCCAGCGGCGCAGCTCCCTGCCAGCGCCGCTGCCGGCGCCGCGGCCACACGGGCTGCTGGCCCGGCAGGGCTCAGCCGGGGCCCTTGCCGCACGCTGCCGCCCCAGGGCGCGGCTGCCAGAGGGCGGCAGCAGCGCCCAGCCCGGCCGGGGCTCCACGGCGCCGGGCCCGGCCGGCGCTGCCGGGGCAGCAGGCGGGGCCGGGGCCGAGCTGCGGCGGCCCGGGGAGGGAGCCCGGGCTCGGCACTCACCGATGATCCTGACGGCCGCCTCTCGCAGGGGCTCCTGTGGGCTCTGCAGGTAGCGCAAGGCCCCGCGCAGGTGCTCGGCCGCTCGGCTCCTGTCCTCTGCCAGCTGCAGAGAGCGGCAGGAGGGAAGCGTTGGCGCGGGCTCAGCCCCTGGGCCGGGCGCTGCCTGCGCCCAGCCCCGGCCTCCCCTGCCCGCACCGCCCTGAGGCATGGCCACAGCAGCCGCTGGCCAAGGGCTCCCGAGGGGAGGGGGCAGAGGGACGGCTGCTGCCCGGGGAGCCGCCGTGCCGCCCCGCAGCCCCGCCGGGCCGGGGCTCCATGGGCACCCGCCTCGGGCCCACGGGAGCCTGGAGAAGAGCCCGCGCGGCCTCTGCCTGCAGCAGCGGCCAGGGGCACAGCTGCCCGGCCCCGCACCCTGAGCACCGCCCTCAGGGGCCTTCTCCAGCCTCAGCCTGGGCCTTCCAGGCCCTCCTTACCAGCACCTCGCTGAACTTTGACAGCTGCCCCTTCTTCACCAGCTGCTTCAGCTTCCTCCTCTTCAGGAACTTGGCCACACCAAGCAGCGTTTCCCGAGAGGCCTGCAGGGCACCAGACACCCACAGATGGCCCCACGGGCCAAGGCACAGGACCCACATCCCTGTGCCAAGGCCTGCACCAGGCTGCACTCCTGGAGGTGCCAGGGCAGGAGGCAGCCCAGCCCCCTCCCCAAGATCCACCAGCATCACACAAAACCTCACCTTTGCCACACACCGCTTCTCATCATGGCACTGGAAGAAGAGTGGAAGGAGGCTTTGGCTCAAAACCTTCGCAAGGGGCTTTCTTCCCTCCTCCACTACCGACTCCATCACCCTGAAGAAGAGCTCAAGGGAGAGCACTTGCACATAGCTGTTGTCCTGGAGGAATGCAAGAGGATCAGGCCTTTACACCAAATACTCCACGCTCACCTGGCCAAAGTTTCTGGGCAGCAGCCAGTGCCCCCAGCTGGGCACACAGAGCCTTACGTGGTCAAAGAGCAGCAGCAGTGCCTCAGCCAGCTTGGGGGCAGTGGTGCTGGATACCAGCATGTCTGCCTGGAGCACATTTGTCAACACATGCATGGACATGCTGACCACCTTTCCATCGGCCTCACCCAGCAGCTCCAGAAGGCTCTCAGAAAGGCTGCACATTCTCCTGGCCTGCGTGGAACACAAGGCTGCGCTGCAAAGCCATGGACGGCTGCACCGCCAACACCGCCCTGGCACTGCAAGCCCACCCTGCTGCTGCTGCTGCTGCTGCTGCTGCTGCAGGGCCCACAGGCCAAAGGCCTGAGCCAAAGCACTGGGGCAGCTGAGGCAGGAGAGCTGGGAGCAGCTGCCTCAGCTCCTGAAGCCCTGCACGCCCAAGGGGCTGCTTTGCACAGCGCAGCTTCAGCCGCAGCCCCCTTCTCACCATCCAGGGCTCCCTGCTGAGCACCACCAGGCCTCTGAGCGCCAGGCGCCGCCGCTCCCTGCACTCCATCTGCAGGCAACTTGACATCATCTTCACAACAGTGCCAGCACATTTCCTCAAGTGCAGGCACTCGAGGACCTGAAAGGCACGGGGCAGTGACAGGGGAACCATCCAGCAGGAGCCCAGAACCCCACAGGGCCGGGCCCAGGCAGCAGCACAGGGCATGGCCACTGGCCCAGGCAGCTGTGGCTCTGAGAGGCCAGAGAGCTGCGAGGCAGCTCAGCCAGGCACTGCTGGCCACCAGGCTCACCTCCACAAGGAATGCCAGCAAGGGCAGATCCCAGCTTGGCTTTTCACTGCTGAGCAGCAGGAGAAGGCGATATGCCACATGCGAACACAGTGGGCTCAAGTCATAACGCATCTCCCTGGCAGGGGGAACAAAGGCACCGAGAGCCTGAGGTGGGGGACAAACCTCTCCCAGAACTGACTCCCAGAGGCCTGCTCTTTCCCCAGCATCCCTGCAGGGGATGTGGCCGCTCTGGGAGGCGGCCCCTTCTGGGCACTCTCCTCTCCCAGGCTTTTTCAGCCTCCTTGGCCGTCCCTCAGTGACGAGCCTCTGTGGCCCATGACCACAGGGACTGCCTGGAGCACAGGGCACAAATGCCGGGGACAGCGGGGACAAGGGGGTCTCACCTGGCCAGCAGAGCCACGGCATAGTGCTGGCTGTCAGCACACAGCAGCGTCTCCCAGGCACACTTGCGCTCCATAGACATCACCACGTGCTCACACCGCAGTCGGCAGAGCAGAACCTTCATGGCCTGCACTGCAAACCTGTGTGCAGAGCAAAGCCCAGGTCACACTAGGAGCGCTGGCGCTGGCCACAAGGGCATGGCAAGGACAGGAGGACTGGCACCTGTTAAGCGTGGTGGGAAGGCGCTGCTCCTCCTGGCACGCTCCCCAGAAGCTATCAACTTCCTCTGCTGGCGGCTGCTGCGTAGTGATGACAATATGGAAGAGCAGTGTCAGAAACAGTTGCTCAGAATAAGGGATCATGGCCTTGAGCAACCCGGGCACCTGCACAGTCACCAGAGCTGCCTGCAAAAGAAGCAGCCAGAGACAGCGCTCAGTGCCAAGGTGTCCATGGGGCAGGGCCCAAGGGCAGATGCAGGAGGAGCAGCGGGCCTGGTGCCCCCTGAGCCTGCCCCTAGCCCAGCTTTCAGCCCAGTGACTCCGGCACTGAGAGCACTGAGAGCTACTGCAGAGGCCACCTGGCGGCCCTGAGCATGGGCCCAGAAACTCACAGCCAGGGCAAAAACGTCCCTGTCGTCCCCAGCAGAGGCGCATGCGCTGTGCAGTGGCCAATCCTCCATTACACGGAGCAGTGTTGGCAGCACTTTCTGCATTGTTACTCCTGACGAGCCAATGCTTCTCCATATCCTCGCAGCAGCTCTGTGGGATCAGATCTCTGTGTCAGGGGCATCTCAGTCACAGTACCGTGCCCTGTGCAGCTGTGCGAGTGCAGGTGAAAGAGCCCCGGTGCCCTGGGGGGCAGGGGGGAGCATTGGCAGCAGGCTCGGGAAACAGAGGGGCCCGAGGCTCCTGGACCTCTCTGCCTGTCCGGCAGACCCCATAGCACAGGCTGCGCAGGGCCACGGGCCCTAAAGGCTGCTGAGCCCTGAGCTCTCCAGGCACGTGGGCCCCGTACCTGTCACATGTTGGGGCACAGCGCAGGAGGGTCAGCACCACGTCGGCAGGGTGCTCTTCAGCCAGCCTCACAATGTGGCTGTGCAGCCTGGCATCCACAGTGCCATGGGACAGTAGAGCCTGGTGGATGTTTCTTACCATGGCCGGCACCTGGAGGAGGCATGGGGGAGATTTGGAGTGCTGTCCAAGGGAGCAACTTGCCCAGCTTCCCCCAAGAAGTGCTTCCCTTCCCGCCACACTCTGCTGGCCTCAAAGGCTGAGGGGCCCAGGGACCATGGCTTGAGGGGACACACCATCCTGGCAGGCCTCCAGGCCCGGCCCCAGGCTGCTTACCTGCTCCTGAGAAGGAGCAGCACTGTCCTCCAAAAGATCCTTCGTGGCAGCATGAATCCCAGTGAGAGTGGGCCCGCTGCCAGTATTTGAGATGTCCTCAGTCTCGGCGGTGTTGCTGTTTGTCACGGCCACATCCTCACTTGCTGCCTCGTCTGCCTTTGCCCTGTCCTCGTTCATTGCAGCCCCAGAGTCTGCTGAGCGCTCAGCCCAATCTGGGTTGACATCAGGCTCTGCCTGGAGCTCGGTCAGCCCCGAGGCAGGCTGGGCTGTGCCCTCAGCTGCTGTGGGGCCCACCTTTCTAGGTCGTCGAATGCGCAGCAATTTCCCAAACATCTGCAGGAGAATAAAGGGCAGGGAAGCCAGGCATGCTCCGTGGCATGCTCCAAGCGTGCTGCTGGGCTCAGCAGGGACAGCAGGCCCAGCCCAGCCGGGGGTAACTGCAGGTACCTTCAGGGTTTTGAGCAAGCGGCTGCGGCCGGCTTCCTGCTCTTGTGTCTTCTCCAGGGCTGCACCTGGCAAAGAGCGAGCGCAGCCAGAGCTGAGGGGCTGCGGGAGAGGCCGGAGAACACAGCCCAGCCCGGCGCTCCCCAGGCAGGGAGAGCCCCGGCATGACCCAGGCGAAGGAGCGCGGCCATTGTGGGCTGTCTGCTCTGCCCCTCGTCCATCCTGTCCATGGGCATGTCCCCAGGGCATGGGATGGGATGGCATGGGGCCATGCTGGCTGTAGCCATCAGCCCTATGGCCCAGCTCTGCTACTCACCATCCTGCAGCGTCTGGATCTGCTCCGGGTCTTCAGGCTCTTGTGCTGGGGCGGCTCCAGGCCTTCTCTTTTTTTCCCCCCTGAACACTTTCAACAAGCCGGGCAATCTGGCTGCCATGCCAGAGTCTATTCTTGAGGGTGCCTTCAAGAGAGATGCCTCAGGATATCACCAAGTCAACAACTGCGCTTGTGCCTTCAAGGCACCTGTGACAGACAAGCCTCAGGAAGGCTGCAGGACAGCAAGTCCTGCACTGTGGTCTTGAGGGCTCCTGCCACAATGACAGGAGACTCCTCCTAAGCCATTCAGGTGACCAAATCCCACCGTCTGGACTTGATGGCGCTGGCCGCAGGAATGGCAGACGCCTCGGAAAAGCTCCGAGTCACAGAGTCCCGCAGGCTGGCCTCGAGCTCAGGTGCGGGAATGACGCTGCGGAAAAGCTCCGGCTGAGACGGGAAGGAGCGAGCTGTGCGGGGGCTCCTCACGGCACCGCTCTGTCCCCTTCTGTCCCGTCGCCTGTTCCGAGCACCCGGGCAAGCTTCTATTTCCCACGTGTCACAAAGGGCCCTTGGTCACCGGCTTCCATTCCATGCAACGCCGACCCTGCTGCAGCGTACCAGCCAGGGCCCTTGCACACACTGCCGCCTGCCCCGGGGCCGCCCCCAGCCCGGCCAAAGTGGCCCAGGCTGGAAGCAATCCCTGCGCCCACGTGTCTCAGGCAGCCCCACAGGATCTCTTGCAACTGCTCCAAACATCAGCAAATGCTGCCCTGCTCTGTGGGCTCGGGCCAGTTCAGAATCCTCACTTCAGGAAAGCTTTACTTCCCATTGCTCAACTCAAGCACTTGCAAAAGTTGCAAACTTCTCCAATGAATAGCCACGAGAATGGGAATGCTTTGGAAGTTTCTTCCCTTCTCAAAGCAGCAACTCCTTTGCCTTAACATCATCCACTGCAAGTCACTTGACCAAACATAACACTACACAGAGCCAAAAAGAAGGCCATTCTTTGATTGGCAAGTGCTTTTCCAAGAAGGGATGATCATCTCCTCATTCTCTTAAAGGAATAAAAGCTCTCAAGAAATGAAAGACCACTCAGCGTTACAAGAGTAACCCAAACAAATGAGTAGATGGCAAAAGGGCTAATCCTCCCCCAGTACAGATATCTAAGTGGCCAAGAAAGTACAGCTCTCCCCTCTTGTTCCCTGCAGGAGAAACAGGACCAGGAAAAGAAATAGTCACAGAGATTTTTTTCTGCCCTCCAGAACCAAAGCTGTGCCAAAGCACAGATGCTGCCTTCAAAGGGACTCAAATTCAAGCCCAGACCTCTCACCTTCCAGAAAACTCCTTCCCCAAAACCCACCCCCCCAAACACCCCCACAGAAGCCCTCAACACCCCGCCAGGACCCCCAGCTCTGCCCGTCCCTCCGCAGAGCTTTCCCAGCCTCCAGCAGGGCCCCTGCTTCCCTGCACCTGCCGTGGGATGGCACTCAGGAGGATCTGCTCCAAGGCCTTCCCTGGCTTGGAGCAAAGCCAGCCTGCCAGGCCTATGGTTCCTGGGTCATCCTTGCCAGCCAGCCTTCCCGTGCACGGCTCTTCCATGGGCACATCTGCGCTCAGCTCGCACTTCTCCACTCTGGCAGGCCTGCTGGGAAAGGATCCAGAGCAGCCTGGCAAGCTCTTTCTCCAGCTCCTTCTTCACTCTTGGGGGAGCTAGAACATCCCACAGGAAAGACACTGCTGCCACAAGAACTGGGTGGCATCAGGCAGCTCTGGGGAGACCCCTCAGCACTGCTGTATCCTGAGGGAACGCTGCTGGCCATCCCCTGTGCGTATCCGCAAAAGCTTCAAATCAGCTGCCTCAGCTTCCAGGGCCTCTCTTGGCCAGCATCCTGATGTGGATGCAGGGCTGCTGCCAGGCGCCGCTGGCACCCAGCGGGACAGGACCGGCTGTCTCGTGTCCACGCAGCAGCCCTGACACACAGCCAGGGCCATGCCGAAAGCAGACAAACGCTCCCGGCTCAGCAGAGAGGAGCAAGGAGCACCGGGCTGCTCTCAGCCTATCGCAGCATGCTGCTCCAGTGGGAGGGGCAGGCCGGCCACCCACATGCAGGCCATGCCCTGCGTCAAAAGGACGGGCATTTTGTCCTTTTCATCCCTCCAGCCCAGAACCAGGCCTGACATCTCCTCCTCTGGAATGGAGCTTTTCCCGTTACAACGTCATCTCACGCTTGGCCAGTGCGTGAGATGAGGCTGCAATGACTTGTGATACTCCCTCCATGCCAAGCACAGCTCCATTGTGGCACAGCTTCCCATCCATTGACCAGTCCATTGTTTCCCTCAAGGGTCAAATTCCCACCAGTTAAACCATAAGGTTTCCTTCATTGTCTGTTCTTCATTATCTTGTTGACACGCACAACAGCGTGTGTCCAAATATGGCAGGGCCTTTGACACCACTTTGGTCCTGACACACAGGCTCCTTGTGCCACTGCTGGCCTCCAGTGTGCTCAGCAAGATCTGGAACTGCACAGTGCTCTGCAACTGCACCTTCAGCACAGGGACCTTTCCAGCCTGGCCTGCCCTTGTTCCTCTGGCTCTGTGCACAAAACACGGCGTGGCAGAGAACGGCAGCAGGGGCCTGTGTGTCCCAGGGCCCCGGATTTGCTTCACCTCCACAGGCATGCGGGCAAAGTGAAGAAGCCAAACTGTTTATTCACGGAAGGCCAAGCAAAGGGAGGAGTGGTGAGGGAAGAAAGGGGACGGGCAGGGTCTGAGGGCTGGGGAGGCACGCAGTTGTCAACAGGCAGGGAGAAGGCAGGAGCTATGGCAACTTCCCACAGGCTCAGCTGTGCCAATCATCAGCTGTGCCTGAAGCTCCAGCTGGTCTCTCCTGGTCTCTTCTGGTCTCTCCAGGTGATCTCCTCTTCCATGGTGTCTTTAGGCCTTTTAGCAGCAATGGTTCTTCTGAGCCGCCAGATAAACGGAGTTCTGCAGATCTCTCCATGATTCTCTGCTGAAGCGCTATGTTCCTTTGGGAAGGGCTGTCATCTCTTCTCAGGCCTTGAAGGGCTGCAAGAGACATGAGCAGAGCCACAGTCACAGCCTGGATCTGCAGGTAGCCAAGGAGGCCTTCCTGCCAGGGCCATAGCTCCTAACTCTGGCCATGGACAGGAGGCAGCAGGAGACAATGAGATGGGTTAGAAGGTGCTGGCCACCAATCTCCCCTGCGCGTCTCCCTGAGATCTCTCTGTGCTTGTCCACACAGGGAGCGAAGCCTGCCGCAGCCAGGCCAGGATTTGCAGTTCCCCCAGCGGCAGGCCCCGCTGTCAGCCCGCTGCCCGCACTCACCCTCATTGAGGAGCTGGAGCTCTTCCTTGCGGCCCCTCATGACCATCCCGGCCATCCCTGCCAAAACAGAGCCTGTCACGGCCCCAGCGGCGCAGCTCCCTGCCAGCGCCGCTGCCGGCGCCGCGGCCACACGGGCTGCTGGCCCGGCAGGGCTCAGCCGGGGCCCTTGCCGCACGCTGCCGCCCCAGGGCGCGGCTGCCAGAGGGCGGCAGCAGCCCCCAGCCCGGCCGGGGCTCCACGGCGCCGGGCCCGGCCGGCGCTGCCGGGGCAGCAGGCGGGGCCGGGGCCGAGCTGCGGCGGCCCGGGGAGGGAGCCCGGGCTCGGCACTCACCGATGATCCTGACGGCCGCCTCTCGCAGGGGCTCCTGTGGGCTCTGCAGGTAGCGCAAGGCCCCGCGCAGGTGCTCGGCCGCTCGGCTCCTGTCCTCTGCCAGCTGCAGAGAGCGGCAGGAGGGAAGCGTTGGCGCGGGCTCAGCCCCTGGGCCGGGCGCTGCCTGCGCCCAGCCCCGGCCTCCCCTGCCCGCACCGCCCTGAGGCGTGGCCACAGCAGCCGCTGGCCAAGGGCTCCCGAGGGGAGGGGGCAGAGGGACGGCTGCTGCCCGGGGAGCCGCCGTGCCGCCCCGCAGCCCCGCCGGGCCGGGGCTCCATGGGCACCCGCCTCGGGCCCACGGGAGCCTGGAGAAGAGCCCGCGCGGCCTCTGCCTGCAGCAGCGGCCAGGGGCACAGCTGCCCGGCCCCACACCCTGAGCACCGCCCTCAGGGGCCTTCTCCAGCCTCAGCCTGGGCCTTCCAGGCCCTCCTTACCAGCACCTCGCTGAACTTTGACAGCTGCCCCTTCTTCACCAGCTGCTTCAGCTTCCTCCTCTTCAGGAACTTGGCCACACCAAGCAGCGTTTCCCGAGAGGCCTGCAGGGCACCAGACACCCACAGATGGCCCCACGGGCCAAGGCACAGGACCCACATCCCTGTGCCAAGGCCTGCACCAGGCTGCACTCCTGGAGGTGCCAGGGCAGAAGGCAGCCCAGCCCCCTCCCCAAGATCCACCAGCATCACACAAAACCTCACCTTTGCCACACACCGCTTCTCATCATGGCACTGGAAGAAGAGTGGAAGGAGGCTTTGGCTCAAAACCTTCGCAAGGGGCTTTCTTCCCTCCTCCACTACCGACTCCATCACCCTGAAGAAGAGCTCAAGGGAGAGCACTTGCACATAGCTGTTGTCCTGGAGGAATGCAAGAGGATCAGGCCTTTACACCAAATACTCCACGCTCACCTGGCCAAAGTTTCTGGGCAGCAGCCAGTGCCCCCAGCTGGGCACACAGAGCCTTACGTGGTCAAAGAGCAGCAGCAGTGCCTCAGCCAGCTTGGGGGCAGTGGTGCTGGATACCAGCATGTCTGCCTGGAGCACATTTGTCAACACATGCATGGACATGCTGACCACCTTTCCATCGGCCTCACCCAGCAGCTCCAGAAGGCTCTCAGAAAGGCTGCACATTCTCCTGGCCTGCGTGGAACACAAGGCTGCGCTGCAAAGCCATGGACGGCTGCACCGCCAACACCGCCCTGGCACTGCAAGCCCACCCTGCTGCTGCTGCTGCTGCTGCTGCAGGGCCCACAGGCCAAAGGCCTGAGCCAAAGCACTGGGGCAGCTGAGGCAGGAGAGCTGGGAGCAGCTGCCTCAGCTCCTGAAGCCCTGCACGCCCAAGGGGCTGCTTTGCACAGCGCAGCTTCAGCCGCAGCCCCCTTCTCACCATCCAGGGCTCCCTGCTGAGCACCACCAGGCCTCTGAGCGCCAGGCGCCGCCGCTCCCTGCACTCCATCTGCAGGCAACTTGACATCATCTTCACAACAGTGCCAGCACATTTCCTCAAGTGCAGGCACTCGAGGACCTGAAAGGCACGGGGCAGTGACAGGGGAACCATCCAGCAGGAGCCCAGAACCCCACAGGGCCGGGCCCAGGCAGCAGCACAGGGCGTGGCCACTGGCCCAGGCAGCTGTGGCTCTGAGAGGCCAGAGAGCTGCGAGGCAGCTCAGCCAGGCACTGCTGGCCACCAGGCTCACCTCCACAAGGAATGCCAGCAAGGGCAGATCCCAGCTTGGCTTTTCACTGCTGAGCAGCAGGAGAAGGCGATATGCCACATGGGAACACAGTGGGCTCAAGTCATAACGCATCTCCCTGGCAGGGGGAACAAAGGCACCGAGAGCCTGAGGTGGGGGACAAACCTCTCCCAGAACTGACTCCCAGAGGCCTGCTCTTTCCCCAGCATCCCTGCAGGGGATGTGGCCGCTCTGGGAGGCGGCCCCTTCTGGGCACTCTCCTCTCCCAGGCTTTTTCAGCCTCCTTGGCCGTCCCTCAGTGACGAGCCTCTGTGGCCCATGACCACAGGGACTGCCTGGAGCACAGGGCACAAATGCCGGGGACAGCGGGGACAAGGGGGTCTCACCTGGCCAGCAGAGCCATGGCATAGTGCTGGCTGTCAGCACACAGCAGCGTCTCCCAGGCACACTTGCGCTCCATAGACATCACCACGTGCTCACACCGCAGTCGGCAGAGCAGAACCTTCATGGCCTGCACTGCAAACCTGTGTGCAGAGCAAAGCCCAGGTCACACTAGGAGCGCTGGCGCTGGCCACAAGGGCATGGCAAGGACAGGAGGACTGGCACCTGTTAAGCGTGATGGGAAGGCGCTGCTCCTCCTGGCACGCTCCCCAGAAGCTATCAACTTCCTCTGCTGGCGGCTGCTGCGTAGTGATGACAATATGGAAGAGCAGTGCCAGAAACAGTTGCTCAGAATAAGGGATCATGGCCTTGAGCAACCCAGGCACCTGCACAGTCACCAGAGCTGCCTGCAAAAGAAGCAGCCAGAGACAGCGCTCAGTGCCAAGGTGTCCATGGGGCAGGGCCCAAGGGCAGATGCAGGAGGAGCAGCGGGCCTGGTGCCCCCTGAGCCTGCCCCTAGCTCAGCTTTCAGCCCAGTGACTCCGGCACTGAGAGCACTGAGAGCTACTGCAGAGGCCACCTGGCGGCCCTGAGCATGGGCCCAGAAACTCACAGCCAGGGCAAAAACGTCCCTGTCGTCCCCAGCAGAGGCGCATGCGCTGTGCAGTGGCCAATCCTCCATTACACGGAGCAGTGTTGGCAGCACTTTCTGCATTGTTACTCCTGACGAGCCAATGCTTCTCCATATCCTCGCAGCAGCTCTGTGGGATCAGATCTCTGTGTCAGGGGCATCTCAGTCACAGTACCGTGCCCTGTGCAGCTGTGCGAGTGCAGGTGAAAGAGCCCCGGTGCCCTGGGGGGCAGGGGGGAGCATTGGCAGCAGGCTCGGGAAACAGAGGGGCCCGAGGCTCCTGGACCTCTCTGCCTGTCCGGCAGACCCCGGCTGCGCAGGCTGCGCAGGGCCACGGGCCCTAAAGGCTGCTGAGCCCTGAGCTCTCCAGGCACGTGGGCCCCGTACCTGTCACATGTTGGGGCACAGCGCAGGAGGGTCAGCACCACGTCGGCAGGGTGCTCTTCAGCCAGCCTCACAATGTGGCTGTGCAGCCTGGCATCCACAGTGCCATGGGACAGTAGAGCCTGGTGGATGTTTCTTACCATGGCCGGCACCTGGAGGAGGCATGGGGGAGATTTGGAGTGCTGTCCAAGGGAGCAACTTGCCCAGCTTCCCCCAAGAAGTGCTTCCCTTCCCGCCACACTCTGCTGGCCTCAAAGGCTGAGGGGCCCAGGGACCATGGCTTGAGGGGACACACCATCCTGGCAGGCCTCCAGGCCCGGCCCCAGGCTGCTTACCTGCTCCTGAGAAGGAGCAGCACTGTCCTCCAAAAGATCCTTCGTGGCAGCATGAATCCCAGTGAGAGTGGGCCCGCTGCCAGTATTTGAGATGTCCTCAGTCTCGGCGGTGTTGCTGTTTGTCACGGCCACATCCTCACTTGCTGCCTCGTCTGCCTTTGCCCTGTCCTCGTTCATTGCAGCCCCAGAGTCTGCTGAGCGCTCAGCCCAATCTGGGTTGACATCAGGCTCTGCCTGGAGCTCGGTCAGCCCCGAGGCAGGCTGGGCTGTGCCCTCAGCTGCTGTGGGGCCCACCTTTCTAGGTCGTCGAATGCGCAGCAATTTCCCAAACATCTGCAGGAGAATAAAGGGCAGGGAAGCCAGGCATGCTCCGTGGCATGCTCCAAGCGTGCTGCTGGGCTCAGCAGGGACAGCAGGCCCAGCCCAGCCGGGGGTAACTGCAGGTACCTTCAGGGTTTTGCGCAAGCGGCTGCGGCCGGCTTCCTGCTCTTGTGTCTTCTCCAGGGCTGCACCTGGCAAAGAGCGAGCGCAGCCAGAGCTGAGGGGCTGCGGGAGAGGCCGGAGAACACAGCCCAGCCCGGCGCTCCCCAGGCAGGGAGAGCCCCGGCATGACCCAGGCGAAGGAGCGCGGCCATTGTGGGCTGTCTGCTCTGCCCCTCGTCCATCCTGTCCATGGGCATGTCCCCAGGGCATGGGATGGGATGGCATGGGGCCATGCTGGCTGTAGCCATCAGCCCTATGGCCCAGCTCTGCTACTCACCATCCTGCAGCGTCTGGATCTGCTCCGGGTCTTCAGGCTCTTGTGCTGGGGCGGCTCCAGGCCTTCTCTTTTTTTCCCCCCTGAACACTTTCAACAAGCCGGGCAATCTGGCTGCCATGCCAGAGTCTATTCTTGAGGGTGCCTTCAAGAGAGATGCCTCAGGATATCACCAAGTCAACAACTGCGCTTGTGCCTTCAAGGCACCTGTGACAGACAAGCCTCAGGAAGGCTGCAGGACAGCAAGTCCTGCACTCTGCTCTTGAGGGCTCCTGCCACAATGACAGGAGACTCCTCCTAAGCCATTCAGGTGACCAAATCCCACCGTCTGGACTTGATGGCGCTGGCCGCAGGAATGGCAGACGCCTCGGAAAAGCTCCGAGTCACAGAGTCCCGCAGGCTGGCCTCGAGCTCAGCTGCGGGAATGACGCTGCGGAAAAGCTCCGGCTGAGACGGGAAGGAGCGAGCTGTGCGGGGGCTCCTCACGGCACCGCTCTGTCCCCTTCTGTCCCGTCGCCTGTTCCGAGCACCCGGGCAAGCTTCTATTTCCCACGTGTCACAAAGGGCCCTTGGTCACCGGCTTCCATTCCATGCAACGCCGACCCTGCTGCAGCGTGCCAGCCAGGGCCCTTGCACACACTGCCGCCTGCCCCGGGGCCGCCCCCAGCCCGGCCAAAGTGGCCCAGGCTGGAAGCAATCCCTGCGCCCACGTGTCTCAGGCAGCCCCACAGGATCTCTTGCAACTGCTCCAAACATCAGCAAATGCTGCCCTGCTCTGTGGGCTCGGGCCAGTTCAGAATCCTCACTTCAGGAAAGCTTTACTTCCCATTGCTCAACTCAAGCACTTGCAAAAGTTGCAAACTTCTCCAATGAATAGCCACGAGAATGGGAATGCTTTGGAAGTTTCTTCCCTTCTCAAAGCAGCAACTCCTTTGCCTTAACATCATCCACTGCAAGTCACTTGACCAAACATAACACTACACAGAGCCAAAAAGAAGGCCATTCTTTGATTGGCAAGTGCTTTTCCAAGAAGGGATGATCATCTCCTCATTCTCTTAAAGGAATAAAAGCTCTCAAGAAATGAAAGACCACTCAGCGTTACAAGAGTAACCCAAACAAATGAGTAGATGGCAAAAGGGCTAATCCTCCCCCAGTACAGATATCTAAGTGGCCAAGAAAGTACAGCTCTCCCCTCTTGTTCCCTGCAGGAGAAACAGGACCAGGAAAAGAAATAGTCACAGAGATTTTTTTCTGCCCTCCAGAACCAAAGCTGTGCCAAAGCACAGATGCTGCCTTCAAAGGGACTCAAATTCAAGCCCAGACCTCTCACCTTCCAGAAAACTCCTTCCCCAAAACCCACCCCCCCAAACACCCCCACAGAAGCCCTCAACACCCCGCCAGGACCCCCAGCTCTGCCCGTCCCTCCGCAGAGCTTTCCCAGCCTCCAGCAGGGCCCCTGCTTCCCTGCACCTGCCGTGGGATGGCACTCAGGAGGATCTGCTCCAAGGCCTTCCCTGGCTTGGAGCAAAGCCAGCCTGCCAGGCCTATGGTTCCTGGGTCATCCTTGCCAGCCAGCCTTCCCGTGCACGGCTCTTCCATGGGCACATCTGCGCTCAGCTCGCACTTCTCCACTCTGGCAGGCCTGCTGGGAAAGGATCCAGAGCAGCCTGGCAAGCTCTTTCTCCAGCTCCTTCTTCACTCTTGGGGGAGCTAGAACATCCCACAGGAAAGACACTGCTGCCACAAGAACTGGGTGGCATCAGGCAGCTCTGGGGAGACCCCTCAGCACTGCTGTATCCTGAGGGAACGCTGCTGGCCATCCCCTGTGCGTATCCGCAAAAGCTTCAAATCAGCTGCCTCAGCTTCCAGGGCCTCTCTTGGCCAGCATCCTGATGTGGATGCAGGGCTGCTGCCAGGCGCCGCTGGCACCCAGCGGGACAGGACCGGCTGTCTCGTGTCCACGCAGCAGCCCTGACACACAGCCAGGGCCATGCCGAAAGCAGACAAACGCTCCCGGCTCAGCAGAGAGGAGCAAGGAGCACCGGGCTGCTCTCAGCCTATCGCAGCATGCTGCTCCAGTGGGAGGGGCAGGCCGGCCACCCACATGCAGGCCATGCCCTGCGTCAAAAGGACGGGCATTTTGTCCTTTTCATCCCTCCAGCCCAGAACCAGGCCTGACATCTCCTCCTCTGGAATGGAGCTTTTCCCGTTACAACGTCATCTCACGCTTGGCCAGTGCGTGAGATGAGGCTGCAATGACTTGTGATACTCCCTCCATGCCAAGCACAGCTCCATTGTGGCACAGCTTCCCATCCATTGACCAGTCCATTGTTTCCCTCAAGGGTCAAATTCCCACCAGTTAAACCATAAGGTTTCCTTCATTGTCTGTTCTTCATTATCTTGTTGACACGCACAACAGCGTGTGTCCAAATATGGCAGGGCCTTTGACACCACTTTGGTCCTGACACACAGGCTCCTTGTGCCACTGCTGGCCTCCAGTGTGCTCAGCAAGATCTGGAACTGCACAGTGCTCTGCAACTGCACCTTCAGCACAGGGACCTTTCCAGCCTGGCCTGCCCTTGTTCCTCTGGCTCTGTGCACAAAACACGGCGTGGCAGAGAACGGCAGCAGGGGCCTGTGTGTCCCAGGGCCCCGGATTTGCTTCACCTCCACAGGCATGCGGGCAAAGTGAAGAAGCCAAACTGTTTATTCACGGAAGGCCAAGCAAAGGGAGGAGTGGTGAGGGAAGAAAGGGGACGGGCAGGGTCTGAGGGCTGGGGAGGCACGCAGTTGTCAACAGGCAGGGAGAAGGCAGGAGCTATGGCAACTTCCCACAGGCTCAGCTGTGCCAATCATCAGCTGTGCCTGAAGCTCCAGCTGGTCTCTCCTGGTCTCTTCTGGTCTCTCCAGGTGATCTCCTCTTCCATGGTGTCTTCAGGCCTTTTAGCAGCAATGGTTCTTCTGAGCCGCCAGATAAACGGAGTTCTGCAGATCTCTCCATGATTCTCTGCTGAAGCGCTATGTTCCTTTGGGAAGGGCTGTCATCTCTTCTCAGGCCTTGAAGGGCTGCAAGAGACATGAGCAGAGCCACGGTCAGAGGCTGGATCTGCAGGTAGCCAAGGAGGCCTTCCTGCCAGGGCCATAGCTCCTAACTCTGGCCATGGACAGGAGGCAGCAGGAGACAATGGGATGGGTTAGAAGGTGCTGGCCACCAATCTCCCCTGCGCGTCTCCCTGAGATCTCTCTGTGCTTGTCCACACAGGGAGCGAAGCCTGCCGCAGCCAGGCCAGGATTTGCAGTTCCCCCAGCGGCAGCCCCCGCTGTCAGCCCGCTGCCCGCACTCACCCTCATTGAGGAGCTGGAGCTCTTCCTTGCGGCCCCTCATGACCATCCCGGCCATCCCTGCCAAAACAGAGCCTGTCACGGCCCCAGCGGCGCAGCTCCCTGCCAGCGCCGCTGCCGGCGCCGCGGCCACACGGGCTGCTGGCCCGGCAGGGCTCAGCCGGGGCCCTTGCCGCACGCTGCCACCCCAGGGCGCGGCTGCCAGAGGGCGGCAGCAGCCCCCAGCCCGGCCGGGGCTCCACGGCGCCGGGCCCGGCCGGCGCTGCCGGGGCAGCAGGCGGGGCCGGGGCCGAGCTGCGGCGGCCCGGGGAGGGAGCCCGGGCTCGGCACTCACCGATGATCCTGACGGCCGCCTCTCGCAGGGGCTCCTGTGGGCTCTGCAGGTAGCGCAGGGCCCCGCGCAGGTGCTCGGCCGCTCGGCTCCTGTCCTCTGCCAGCTGCAGAGAGCGGCAGGAGGGAAGCGTTGGCGCGGGCTCAGCCCCTGGGCCGGGCGCTGCCTGCGCCCAGCCCCGGCCTCCCCTGCCCGCACCGCCCTGAGGCGTGGCCACAGCAGCCGCTGGCCAAGGGCTCCCGAGGGGAGGGGGCAGAGGGACGGCTGCTGCCCGGGGAGCCGCCGTGCCGCCCCGCAGCCCTGCCGGGCCGGGGCTCCATGGGCACCCGCCTCGGGCCCACGGGAGCCTGGAGAAGAGCCGGCGCGGCCTCTGCCTGCAGCAGCGGCCAGGGGCACAGCTGCCCGGCCCCGCACCCTGAGCACCGCCCTCAGGGGCCTTCTCCAGCCTCAGCCTGGGCCTTCCAGGCCCTCCTTACCAGCACCTCGCTGAACTTTGACAGCTGCCCCTTCTTCACCAGCTGCTTCAGCTTCCTCCTCTTCAGGAACTTAGCCACACCAAGCAGCGTTTCCCGAGAGGCCTGCAGGGCACCAGACACCCACAGATGGCCCCACGGGCCAAGGCACAGGACCCACATCCCTGTGCCAAGGCCTGCACCAGGCTGCACTCCTGGAGGTGCCAGGGCAGGAGGCAGCCCAGCCCCCTCCCCAAGATCCACCAGCATCACACAAAACCTCACCTTTGCCACACACCGCTTCTCATCATGGCACTGGAAGAAGAGTGGAAGGAGGCTTTGGCTCAAAACCTTCGCAAGGGGCTTTCTTCCCTCCTCCACTACCGACTCCATCACCCTGAAGAAGAGCTCAAGGGAGAGCACTTGCACATAGCTGTTGTCCTGGAGGAATGCAAGAGGATCAGGCCTTTACACCAAATACTCCACGCTCACCTGGCCAAAGTTTCTGGGCAGCAGCCAGTGCCCGCAGCTGGGCACACAGAGCCTTACGTGGTCAAAGAGCAGCAGCAGTGCCTCAGCCAGCTTGGGGGCAGTGGAGCTGGATACCAGCATGTCTGCCTGGAGCACATTTGTCAACACATGCATGGACATGCTGACCACCTTTCCATCGGCCTCACCCAGCAGCTCCAGAAGGCTCTCAGAAAGGCTGCACATTCTCCTGGCCTGCGTGGAACACAAGGCTGCGCTGCAAAGCCATGGACGGCTGCACCGCCAACACCGCCCTGGCACTGCAAGCCCACCCTGCTGCTGCTGCTGCTGCTGCTGCTGCTGCAGGGCCCACAGGCCAAAGGCCTGAGCCAAAGCACTGGGGCAGCTGAGGCAGGAGAGCTGGGAGCAGCTGCCTCAGCTCCTGAAGCCCTGCACGCCCAAGGGGCTGCTTTGCACAGCGCAGCTTCAGCCGCAGCCCCCTTCTCACCATCCAGGGCTCCCTGCTGAGCACCACCAGGCCTCTGAGCGCCAGGCGCCGCCGCTCCCTGCACTCCATCTGCAGGCAACTTGACATCATCTTCACAACAGTGCCAGCACATTTCCTCAAGTGCAGGCACTCGAGGACCTGAAAGGCACGGGGCAGTGACAGGGGAACCATCCAGCAGGAGCCCAGAACCCCACAGGGCCGGGCCCAGGCAGCAGCACAGGGCGTGGCCACTGGCCCAGGCAGCTGTGGCTCTGAGAGGCCAGAGAGCTGCGAGGCAGCTCAGCCAGGCACTGCTGGCCACCAGGCTCACCTCCACAAGGAATGCCAGCAAGGGCAGATCCCAGCTTGGCTTTTCACTGCTGAGCAGCAGGAGAAGGCGATATGCCACATGGGAACACAGTGGGCTCAAGTCATAACGCATCTCCCTGGCAGGGGGAACAAAGGCACCGAGAGCCTGAGGTGGGGGACAAACCTCTCCCAGAACTGACTCCCAGAGGCCTGCTCTTTCCCCAGCATCCCTGCAGGGGATGTGGCCGCTCTGGGAGGCGGCCCCTTCTGGGCACTCTCCTCTCCCAGGCTTTTTCAGCCTCCTTGGCCGTCCCTCAGTGACGAGCCTCTGTGGCCCATGACCACAGGGACTGCCTGGAGCACAGGGCACAAATGCCGGGGACAGCGGGGACAAGGGGGTCTCACCTGGCCAGCAGAGCCATGGCATAGTGCTGGCTGTCAGCACACAGCAGCGTCTCCCAGGCACACTTGCGCTCCATAGACATCACCACGTGCTCACACCGCAGTCGGCAGAGCAGAACCTTCATGGCCTGCACTGCAAACCTGTGTGCAGAGCAAAGCCCAGGTCACACTAGGAGCGCTGGCGCTGGCCACAAGGGCATGGCAAGGACAGGAGGACTGGCACCTGTTAAGCGTGATGGGAAGGCGCTGCTCCTCCTGGCACGCTCCCCAGAAGCTATCAACTTCCTCTGCTGGCGGCTGCTGCGTAGTGATGACAATATGGAAGAGCAGTGCCAGAAACAGTTGCTCAGAATAAGGGATCATGGCCTTGAGCAACCCAGGCACCTGCACAGTCACCAGAGCTGCCTGCAAAAGAAGCAGCCAGAGACAGCGCTCAGTGCCAAGGTGTCCATGGGGCAGGGCCCAAGGGCAGATGCAGGAGGAGCAGCGGGCCTGGTGCCCCCTGAGCCTGCCCCTAGCTCAGCTTTCAGCCCAGTGACTCCGGCACTGAGAGCACTGAGAGCTACTGCAGAGGCCACCTGGCGGCCCTGAGCATGGGCCCAGAAACTCACAGCCAGGGCAAAAACGTCCCTGTCGTCCCCAGCAGAGGCGCATGCGCTGTGCAGTGGCCAATCCTCCATTACACGGAGCAGTGTTGGCAGCACTTTCTGCATTGTTACTCCTGACGAGCCAATGCTTCTCCATATCCTCGCAGCAGCTCTGTGGGATCAGATCTCTGTGTCAGGGGCATCTCAGTCACAGTACCGTGCCCTGTGCAGCTGTGCGAGTGCAGGTGAAAGAGCCCCGGTGCCCTGGGGGGCAGGGGGGAGCATTGGCAGCAGGCTCGGGAAACAGAGGGGCCCGAGGCTCCTGGACCTCTCTGCCTGTCCGGCAGACCCCGGCTGCGCAGGCTGCGCAGGGCCACGGGCCCTAAAGGCTGCTGAGCCCTGAGCTCTCCAGGCACGTGGGCCCCGTACCTGTCACATGTTGGGGCACAGCGCAGGAGGGTCAGCACCACGTCGGCAGGGTGCTCTTCAGCCAGCCTCACAATGTGGCTGTGCAGCCTGGCATCCACAGTGCCATGGGACAGTAGAGCCTGGTGGATGTTTCTTACCATGGCCGGCACCTGGAGGAGGCATGGGGGAGATTTGGAGTGCTGTCCAAGGGAGCAACTTGCCCAGCTTCCCCCAAGAAGTGCTTCCCTTCCCGCCACACTCTGCTGGCCTCAAAGGCTGAGGGGCCCAGGGACCATGGCTTGAGGGGACACACCATCCTGGCAGGCCTCCAGGCCCGGCCCCAGGCTGCTTACCTGCTCCTGAGAAGGAGCAGCACTGTCCTCCAAAAGATCCTTCGTGGCAGCATGAATCCCAGTGAGAGTGGGCCCGCTGCCAGTATTTGAGATGTCCTCAGTCTCGGCGGTGTTGCTGTTTGTCACGGCCACATCCTCACTTGCTGCCTCGTCTGCCTTTGCCCTGTCCTCGTTCATTGCAGCCCCAGAGTCTGCTGAGCGCTCAGCCCAATCTGGGTTGACATCAGGCTCTGCCTGGAGCTCGGTCAGCCCCGAGGCAGGCTGGGCTGTGCCCTCAGCTGCTGTGGGGCCCACCTTTCTAGGTCGTCGAATGCGCAGCAATTTCCCAAACATCTGCAGGAGAATAAAGGGCAGGGAAGCCAGGCATGCTCCGTGGCATGCTCCAAGCGTGCTGCTGGGCTCAGCAGGGACAGCAGGCCCAGCCCAGCCGGGGGTAACTGCAGGTACCTTCAGGGTTTTGAGCAAGCGGCTGCGGCCGGCTTCCTGCTCTTGTGTCTTCTCCAGGGCTGCACCTGGCAAAGAGCGAGCGCAGCCAGAGCTGAGGGGCTGCGGGAGAGGCCGGAGAACACAGCCCAGCCCGGCGCTCCCCAGGCAGGGAGAGCCCCGGCATGACCCAGGCGAAGGAGCGCGGCCATTGTGGGCTGTCTGCTCTGCCCCTCGTCCATCCTGTCCATGGGCATGTCCCCAGGGCATGGGATGGGATGGCATGGGGCCATGCTGGCTGTAGCCATCAGCCCTATGGCCCAGCTCTGCTACTCACCATCCTGCAGCGTCTGGATCTGCTCCGGGTCTTCAGGCTCTTGTGCTGGGGCGGCTCCAGGGCTTCTCTTTTTTTCCCCCCTGAACACTTTCAACAAGCCGGGCAATCTGGCTGCCATGCCAGAGTCTATTCTTGAGGGTGCCTTCAAGAGAGATGCCTCAGGATATCACCAAGTCAACAACTGCGCTTGTGCCTTCAAGGCACCTGTGACAGACAAGCCTCAGGAAGGCTGCAGGACAGCAAGTCCTGCACTCTGCTCTTGAGGGCTCCTGCCACAATGACAGGAGACTCCTCCTAAGCCATTCAGGTGACCAAATCCCACCGTCTGGACTTGATGGCGCTGGCCGCAGGAATGGCAGACGCCTCGGAAAAGCTCCGAGTCACAGAGTCCCGCAGGCTGGCCTCGAGCTCAGGTGCGGGAATGACGCTGCGGAAAAGCTCCGGCTGAGACGGGAAGGAGCGAGCTGTGCGGGGGCTCCTCACGGCACCGCTCTGTCCCCTTCTGTCCCGTCGCCTGTTCCGAGCACCCGGGCAAGCTTCTATTTCCCACGTGTCACAAAGGGCCCTTGGTCACCGGCTTCCATTCCATGCAACGCCGACCCTGCTGCAGCGTACCAGCCAGGGCCCTTGCACACACTGCCGCCTGCCCCGGGGCCGCCCCCAGCCCGGCCAAAGTGGCCCAGGCTGGAAGCAATCCCTGCGCCCACGTGTCTCAGGCAGCCCCACAGGATCTCTTGCAACTGCTCCAAACATCAGCAAATGCTGCCCTGCTCTGTGGGCTCGGGCCAGTTCAGAATCCTCACTTCAGGAAAGCTTTACTTCCCATTGCTCAACTCAAGCACTTGCAAAAGTTGCAAACTTCTCCAATGAATAGCCACGAGAATGGGAATGCTTTGGAAGTTTCTTCCCTTCTCAAAGCAGCAACTCCTTTGCCTTAACATCATCCACTGCAAGTCACTTGACCAAACATAACACTACACAGAGCCAAAAAGAAGGCCATTCTTTGATTGGCAAGTGCTTTTCCAAGAAGGGATGATCATCTCCTCATTCTCTTAAAGGAATAAAAGCTCTCAAGAAATGAAAGACCACTCAGCGTTACAAGAGTAACCCAAACAAATGAGTAGATGGCAAAAGGGCTAATCCTCCCCCAGTACAGATATCTAAGTGGCCAAGAAAGTACAGCTCTCCCCTCTTGTTCCCTGCAGGAGAAACAGGACCAGGAAAAGAAATAGTCACAGAGATTTTTTTCTGCCCTCCAGAACCAAAGCTGTGCCAAAGCACAGATGCTGCCTTCAAAGGGACTCAAATTCAAGCCCAGACCTCTCACCTTCCAGAAAACTCCTTCCCCAAAACCCACCCCCCCAAACACCCCCACAGAAGCCCTCAACACCCCGCCAGGACCCCCAGCTCTGCCCGTCCCTCCGCAGAGCTTTCCCAGCCTCCAGCAGGGCCCCTGCTTCCCTGCACCTGCCGTGGGATGGCACTCAGGAGGATCTGCTCCAAGGCCTTCCCTGGCTTGGAGCAAAGCCAGCCTGCCAGGCCTATGGTTCCTGGGTCATCCTTGCCAGCCAGCCTTCCCGTGCACGGCTCTTCCATGGGCACATCTGCGCTCAGCTCGCACTTCTCCACTCTGGCAGGCCTGCTGGGAAAGGATCCAGAGCAGCCTGGCAAGCTCTTTCTCCAGCTCCTTCTTCACTCTTGGGGGAGCTAGAACATCCCACAGGAAAGACACTGCTGCCACAAGAACTGGGTGGCATCAGGCAACTCTGGGGAGACCCCTCAGCACTGCTGTATCCTGAGGGAACGCTGCTGGCCATCCCCTGTGCGTATCCGCAAAAGCTTCAAATCAGCTGCCTCAGCTTCCAGGGCCTCTCTTGGCCAGCATCCTGATGTGGATGCAGGGCTGCTGCCAGGCGCCGCTGGCACCCAGCGGGACAGGACCGGCTGTCTCGTGTCCACGCAGCAGCCCTGACACACAGCCAGGGCCATGCCGAAAGCAGACAAACGCTCCCGGCTCAGCAGAGAGGAGCAAGGAGCACCGGGCTGCTCTCAGCCTATCGCAGCATGCTGCTCCAGTGGGAGGGGCAGGCCGGCCACCCACATGCAGGCCATGCCCTGCGTCAAAAGGACGGGCATTTTGTCCTTTTCATCCCTCCAGCCCAGAACCAGGCCTGACATCTCCTCCTCTGGAATGGAGCTTTTCCCGTTACAACGTCATCTCACGCTTGGCCAGTGCGTGAGATGAGGCTGCAATGACTTGTGATACTCCCTCCATGCCAAGCACAGCTCCATTGTGGCACAGCTTCCCATCCATTGACCAGTCCATTGTTTCCCTCAAGGGTCAAATTCCCACCAGTTAAACCATAAGGTTTCCTTCATTGTCTGTTCTTCATTATCTTGTTGACACGCACAACAGCGTGTGTCCAAATATGGCAGGGCCTTTGACACCACTTTGGTCCTGACACACAGGCTCCTTGTGCCACTGCTGGCCTCCAGTGTGCTCAGCAAGATCTGGAACTGCACAGTGCTCTGCAACTGCACCTTCAGCACAGGGACCTTTCCAGCCTGGCCTGCCCTTGTTCCTCTGGCTCTGTGCACAAAACACGGCGTGGCAGAGAACGGCAGCAGGGGCCTGTGTGTCCCAGGGCCCCGGATTTGCTTCACCTCCACAGGCATGCGGGCAAAGTGAAGAAGCCAAACTGTTTATTCACGGAAGGCCAAGCAAAGGGAGGAGTGGTGAGGGAAGAAAGGGGACGGGCAGGGTCTGAGGGCTGGGGAGGCACGCAGTTGTCAACAGGCAGGGAGAAGGCAGGAGCTATGGCAACTTCCCACAGGCTCAGCTGTGCCAATCATCAGCTGTGCCTGAAGCTCCAGCTGGTCTCTCCTGGTCTCTTCTGGTCTCTCCAGGTGATCTCCTCTTCCATGGTGTCTTCAGGCCTTTTAGCAGCAATGGTTCTTCTGAGCCGCCAGATAAACGGAGTTCTGCAGATCTCTCCATGATTCTCTGCTGAAGCGCTATGTTCCTTTGGGAAGGGCTGTCATCTCTTCTCAGGCCTTGAAGGGCTGCAAGAGACATGAGCAGAGCCACGGTCAGAGGCTGGATCTGCAGGTAGCCAAGGAGGCCTTCCTGCCAGGGCCATAGCTCCTAACTCTGGCCATGGACAGGAGGCAGCAGGAGACAATGGGATGGGTTAGAAGGTGCTGGCCACCAATCTCCCCTGCGCGTCTCCCTGAGATCTCTCTGTGCTTGTCCACACAGGGAGCGAAGCCTGCCGCAGCCAGGCCAGGATTTGCAGTTCCCCCAGCGGCAGCCCCCGCTGTCAGCCCGCTGCCCGCACTCACCCTCATTGAGGAGCTGGAGCTCTTCCTTGCGGCCCCTCATGACCATCCCGGCCATCCCTGCCAAAACAGAGCCTGTCACGGCCCCAGCGGCGCAGCTCCCTGCCAGCGCCGCTGCCGGCGCCGCGGCCACACGGGCTGCTGGCCCGGCAGGGCTCAGCCGGGGCCCTTGCCGCACGCTGCCACCCCAGGGCGCGGCTCCCAGAGGGCGGCAGCAGCCCCCAGCCCGGCCGGGGCTCCACGGCGCCGGGCCCGGCCGGCGCTGCCGGGGCAGCAGGCGGGGCCGGGGCCGAGCTGCGGCGGCCCGGGGAGGGAGCCCGGGCTCGGCACTCACCGATGATCCTGACGGCCGCCTCTCGCAGGGGCTCCTGTGGGCTCTGCAGGTAGCGCAAGGCCCCGCGCAGGTGCTCGGCCGCTCGGCTCCTGTCCTCTGCCAGCTGCAGAGAGCGGCAGGAGGGAAGCGTTGGCGCGGGCTCAGCCCCTGGGCCGGGCGCTGCCTGCGCCCAGCCCCGGCCTCCCCTGCCCGCACCGCCCTGAGGCGTGGCCACAGCAGCCGCTGGCCAAGGGCTCCCGAGGGGAGGGGGCAGAGGGACGGCTGCTGCCCGGGGAGCCGCCGTGCCGCCCCGCAGCCCCGCCGGGCCGGGGCTCCATGGGCACCCGCCTCGGGCCCACGGGAGCCTGGAGAAGAGCCCGCGCGGCCTCTGCCTGCAGCAGCGGCCAGGGGCACAGCTGCCCGGCCCCGCACCCTGAGCACCGCCCTCAGGGGCCTTCTCCAGCCTCAGCCTGGGCCTTCCAGGCCCTCCTTACCAGCACCTCGCTGAACTTTGACAGCTGCCCCTTCTTCACCAGCTGCTTCAGCTTCCTCCTCTTCAGGAACTTGGCCACACCAAGCAGCGTTTCCCGAGAGGCCTGCAGGGCACCAGACACCCACAGATGGCCCCACGGGCCAAGGCACAGGACCCACATCCCTGTGCCAAGGCCTGCACCAGGCTGCACTCCTGGAGGTGCCAGGGCAGGAGGCAGCCCAGCCCCCTCCCCAAGATCCACCAGCATCACACAAAACCTCACCTTTGCCACACACCGCTTCTCATCATGGCACTGGAAGAAGAGTGGAAGGAGGCTTTGGCTCAAAACCTTCGCAAGGGGCTTTCTTCCCTCCTCCACTACCGACTCCATCACCCTGAAGAAGAGCTCAAGGGAGAGCACTTGCACATAGCTGTTGTCCTGGAGGAATGCAAGAGGATCAGGCCTTTACACCAAATACTCCACGCTCACCTGGCCAAAGTTTCTGGGCAGCAGCCAGTGCCCCCAGCTGGGCACACAGAGCCTTACGTGGTCAAAGAGCAGCAGCAGTGCCTCAGCCAGCTTGGGGGCAGTGGTGCTGGATACCAGCATGTCTGCCTGGAGCACATTTGTCAACACATGCATGGACATGCTGACCACCTTTCCATCGGCCTCACCCAGCAGCTCCAGAAGGCTCTCAGAAAGGCTGCACATTCTCCTGGCCTGCGTGGAACACAAGGCTGCGCTGCAAAGCCATGGACGGCTGCACCGCCAACACCGCCCTGGCACTGCAAGCCCACCCTGCTGCTGCTGCTGCTGCTGCTGCTGCTGCTGCTGCAGGGCCCACAGGCCAAAGGCCTGAGCCAAAGCACTGGGGCAGCTGAGGCAGGAGAGCTGGGAGCAGCTGCCTCAGCTCCTGAAGCCCTGCACGCCCAAGGGGCTGCTTTGCACAGCGCAGCTTCAGCCGCAGCCCCCTTCTCACCATCCAGGGCTCCCTGCTGAGCACCACCAGGCCTCTGAGCGCCAGGCGCCGCCGCTCCCTGCACTCCATCTGCAGGCAACTTGACATCATCTTCACAACAGTGCCAGCACATTTCCTCAAGTGCAGGCACTCGAGGACCTGAAAGGCACGGGGCAGTGACAGGGGAACCATCCAGCAGGAGCCCAGAACCCCACAGGGCCGGGCCCAGGCAGCAGCACAGGGCGTGGCCACTGGCCCAGGCAGCTGTGGCTCTGAGAGGCCAGAGAGCTGCGAGGCAGCTCAGCCAGGCACTGCTGGCCACCAGGCTCACCTCCACAAGGAATGCCAGCAAGGGCAGATCCCAGCTTGGCTTTTCACTGCTGAGCAGCAGGAGAAGGCGATATGCCACATGCGAACACAGTGGGCTCAAGTCATAACGCATCTCCCTGGCAGGGGGAACAAAGGCACCGAGAGCCTGAGGTGGGGGACAAACCTCTCCCAGAACTGACTCCCAGAGGCCTGCTCTTTCCCCAGCATCCCTGCAGGGGATGTGGCCGCTCTGGGAGGCGGCCCCTTCTGGGCACTCTCCTCTCCCAGGCTTTTTCAGCCTCCTTGGCCGTCCCTCAGTGACGAGCCTCTGTGGCCCATGACCACAGGGACTGCCTGGAGCACAGGGCACAAATGCCGGGGACAGCGGGGACAAGGGGGTCTCACCTGGCCAGCAGAGCCATGGCATAGTGCTGGCTGTCAGCACACAGCAGCGTCTCCCAGGCACACTTGCGCTCCATAGACATCACCACGTGCTCACACCGCAGTCGGCAGAGCAGAACCTTCATGGCCTGCACTGCAAACCTGTGTGCAGAGCAAAGCCCAGGTCACACTAGGAGCGCTGGCGCTGGCCACAAGGGCATGGCAAGGACAGGAGGACTGGCACCTGTTAAGCGTGATGGGAAGGCGCTGCTCCTCCTGGCACGCTCCCCAGAAGCTATCAACTTCCTCTGCTGGCGGCTGCTGCGTAGTGATGACAATATGGAAGAGCAGTGCCAGAAACAGTTGCTCAGAATAAGGGATCATGGCCTTGAGCAACCCAGGCACCTGCACAGTCACCAGAGCTGCCTGCAAAAGAAGCAGCCAGAGACAGCGCTCAGTGCCAAGGTGTCCATGGGGCAGGGCCCAAGGGCAGATGCAGGAGGAGCAGCGGGCCTGGTGCCCCCTGAGCCTGCCCCTAGCTCAGCTTTCAGCCCAGTGACTCCGGCACTGAGAGCACTGAGAGCTACTGCAGAGGCCACCTGGCGGCCCTGAGCATGGGCCCAGAAACTCACAGCCAGGGCAAAAACGTCCCTGTCGTCCCCAGCAGAGGCGCATGCGCTGTGCAGTGGCCAATCCTCCATTACACGGAGCAGTGTTGGCAGCACTTTCTGCATTGTTACTCCTGACGAGCCAATGCTTCTCCATATCCTCGCAGCAGCTCTGTGGGATCAGATCTCTGTGTCAGGGGCATCTCAGTCACAGTACCGTGCCCTGTGCAGCTGTGCGAGTGCAGGTGAAAGAGCCCCGGTGCCCTGGGGGGCAGGGGGGAGCATTGGCAGCAGGCTCGGGAAACAGAGGGGCCCGAGGCTCCTGGACCTCTCTGCCTGTCCGGCAGACCCCGGCTGCGCAGGCTGCGCAGGGCCACGGGCCCTAAAGGCTGCTGAGCCCTGAGCTCTCCAGGCACGTGGGCCCCGTACCTGTCACATGTTGGGGCACAGCGCAGGAGGGTCAGCACCACGTCGGCAGGGTGCTCTTCAGCCAGCCTCACAATGTGGCTGTGCAGCCTGGCATCCACAGTGCCATGGGACAGTAGAGCCTGGTGGATGTTTCTTACCATGGCCGGCACCTGGAGGAGGCATGGGGGAGATTTGGAGTGCTGTCCAAGGGAGCAACTTGCCCAGCTTCCCCCAAGAAGTGCTTCCCTTCCCGCCACACTCTGCTGGCCTCAAAGGCTGAGGGGCCCAGGGACCATGGCTTGAGGGGACACACCATCCTGGCAGGCCTCCAGGCCCGGCCCCAGGCTGCTTACCTGCTCCTGAGAAGGAGCAGCACTGTCCTCCAAAAGATCCTTCGTGGCAGCATGAATCCCAGTGAGAGTGGGCCCGCTGCCAGTATTTGAGATGTCCTCAGTCTCGGCGGTGTTGCTGTTTGTCACGGCCACATCCTCACTTGCTGCCTCGTCTGCCTTTGCCCTGTCCTCGTTCATTGCAGCCCCAGAGTCTGCTGAGCGCTCAGCCCAATCTGGGTTGACATCAGGCTCTGCCTGGAGCTCGGTCAGCCCCGAGGCAGGCTGGGCTGTGCCCTCAGCTGCTGTGGGGCCCACCTTTCTAGGTCGTCGAATGCGCAGCAATTTCCCAAACATCTGCAGGAGAATAAAGGGCAGGGAAGCCAGGCATGCTCCGTGGCATGCTCCAAGCGTGCTGCTGGGCTCAGCAGGGACAGCAGGCCCAGCCCAGCCGGGGGTAACTGCAGGTACCTTCAGGGTTTTGAGCAAGCGGCTGCGGCCGGCTTCCTGCTCTTGTGTCTTCTCCAGGGCTGCACCTGGCAAAGAGCGAGCGCAGCCAGAGCTGAGGGGCTGCGGGAGAGGCCGGAGAACACAGCCCAGCCCGGCGCTCCCCAGGCAGGGAGAGCCCCGGCATGACCCAGGCGAAGGAGCGCGGCCATTGTGGGCTGTCTGCTCTGCCCCTCGTCCATCCTGTCCATGGGCATGTCCCCAGGGCATGGGATGGGATGGCATGGGGCCATGCTGGCTGTAGCCATCAGCCCTATGGCCCAGCTCTGCTACTCACCATCCTGCAGCGTCTGGATCTGCTCCGGGTCTTCAGGCTCTTGTGCTGGGGCGGCTCCAGGCCTTCTCTTTTTTTCCCCCCTGAACACTTTCAACAAGCCGGGCAATCTGGCTGCCATGCCAGAGTCTATTCTTGAGGGTGCCTTCAAGAGAGATGCCTCAGGATATCACCAAGTCAACAACTGCGCTTGTGCCTTCAAGGCACCTGTGACAGACAAGCCTCAGGAAGGCTGCAGGACAGCAAGTCCTGCACTCTGCTCTTGAGGGCTCCTGCCACAATGACAGGAGACTCCTCCTAAGCCATTCAGGTGACCAAATCCCACCGTCTGGACTTGATGGCGCTGGCCGCAGGAATGGCAGACGCCTCGGAAAAGCTCCGAGTCACAGAGTCCCGCAGGCTGGCCTCGAGCTCAGGTGCGGGAATGACGCTGCGGAAAAGCTCCGGCTGAGACGGGAAGGAGCGAGCTGTGCGGGGGCTCCTCACGGCACCGCTCTGTCCCCTTCTGTCCCGTCGCCTGTTCCGAGCACCCGGGCAAGCTTCTATTTCCCACGTGTCACAAAGGGCCCTTGGTCACCGGCTTCCATTCCATGCAACGCCGACCCTGCTGCAGCGTACCAGCCAGGGCCCTTGCACACACTGCCGCCTGCCCCGGGGCCGCCCCCAGCCCGGCCAAAGTGGCCCAGGCTGGAAGCAATCCCTGCGCCCACGTGTCTCAGGCAGCCCCACAGGATCTCTTGCAACTGCTCCAAACATCAGCAAATGCTGCCCTGCTCTGTGGGCTCGGGCCAGTTCAGAATCCTCACTTCAGGAAAGCTTTACTTCCCATTGCTCAACTCAAGCACTTGCAAAAGTTGCAAACTTCTCCAATGAATAGCCACGAGAATGGGAATGCTTTGGAAGTTTCTTCCCTTCTCAAAGCAGCAACTCCTTTGCCTTAACATCATCCACTGCAAGTCACTTGACCAAACATAACACTACACAGAGCCAAAAAGAAGGCCATTCTTTGATTGGCAAGTGCTTTTCCAAGAAGGGATGATCATCTCCTCATTCTCTTAAAGGAATAAAAGCTCTCAAGAAATGAAAGACCACTCAGCGTTACAAGAGTAACCCAAACAAATGAGTAGATGGCAAAAGGGCTAATCCTCCCCCAGTACAGATATCTAAGTGGCCAAGAAAGTACAGCTCTCCCCTCTTGTTCCCTGCAGGAGAAACAGGACCAGGAAAAGAAATAGTCACAGAGATTTTTTTCTGCCCTCCAGAACCAAAGCTGTGCCAAAGCACAGATGCTGCCTTCAAAGGGACTCAAATTCAAGCCCAGACCTCTCACCTTCCAGAAAACTCCTTCCCCAAAACCCACCCCCCCAAACACCCCCACAGAAGCCCTCAACACCCCGCCAGGACCCCCAGCTCTGCCCGTCCCTCCGCAGAGCTTTCCCAGCCTCCAGCAGGGCCCCTGCTTCCCTGCACCTGCCGTGGGATGGCACTCAGGAGGATCTGCTCCAAGGCCTTCCCTGGCTTGGAGCAAAGCCAGCCTGCCAGGCCTATGGTTCCTGGGTCATCCTTGCCAGCCAGCCTTCCCGTGCACGGCTCTTCCATGGGCACATCTGCGCTCAGCTCGCACTTCTCCACTCTGGCAGGCCTGCTGGGAAAGGATCCAGAGCAGCCTGGCAAGCTCTTTCTCCAGCTCCTTCTTCACTCTTGGGGGAGCTAGAACATCCCACAGGAAAGACACTGCTGCCACAAGAACTGGGTGGCATCAGGCAACTCTGGGGAGACCCCTCAGCACTGCTGTATCCTGAGGGAACGCTGCTGGCCATCCCCTGTGCGTATCCGCAAAAGCTTCAAATCAGCTGCCTCAGCTTCCAGGGCCTCTCTTGGCCAGCATCCTGATGTGGATGCAGGGCTGCTGCCAGGCGCCGCTGGCACCCAGCGGGACAGGACCGGCTGTCTCGTGTCCACGCAGCAGCCCTGACACACAGCCAGGGCCATGCCGAAAGCAGACAAACGCTCCCGGCTCAGCAGAGAGGAGCAAGGAGCACCGGGCTGCTCTCAGCCTATCGCAGCATGCTGCTCCAGTGGGAGGGGCAGGCCGGCCACCCACATGCAGGCCATGCCCTGCGTCAAAAGGACGGGCATTTTGTCCTTTTCATCCCTCCAGCCCAGAACCAGGCCTGACATCTCCTCCTCTGGAATGGAGCTTTTCCCGTTACAACGTCATCTCACGCTTGGCCAGTGCGTGAGATGAGGCTGCAATGACTTGTGATACTCCCTCCATGCCAAGCACAGCTCCATTGTGGCACAGCTTCCCATCCATTGACCAGTCCATTGTTTCCCTCAAGGGTCAAATTCCCACCAGTTAAACCATAAGGTTTCCTTCATTGTCTGTTCTTCATTATCTTGTTGACACGCACAACAGCGTGTGTCCAAATATGGCAGGGCCTTTGACACCACTTTGGTCCTGACACACAGGCTCCTTGTGCCACTGCTGGCCTCCAGTGTGCTCAGCAAGATCTGGAACTGCACAGTGCTCTGCAACTGCACCTTCAGCACAGGGACCTTTCCAGCCTGGCCTGCCCTTGTTCCTCTGGCTCTGTGCACAAAACACGGCGTGGCAGAGAACGGCAGCAGGGGCCTGTGTGTCCCAGGGCCCCGGATTTGCTTCACCTCCACAGGCATGCGGGCAAAGTGAAGAAGCCAAACTGTTTATTCACGGAAGGCCAAGCAAAGGGAGGAGTGGTGAGGGAAGAAAGGGGACGGGCAGGGTCTGAGGGCTGGGGAGGCACGCAGTTGTCAACAGGCAGGGAGAAGGCAGGAGCTATGGCAACTTCCCACAGGCTCAGCTGTGCCAATCATCAGCTGTGCCTGAAGCTCCAGCTGGTCTCTCCTGGTCTCTTCTGGTCTCTCCAGGTGATCTCCTCTTCCATGGTGTCTTTAGGCCTTTTAGCAGCAATGGTTCTTCTGAGCCGCCAGATAAACGGAGTTCTGCAGATCTCTCCATGATTCTCTGCTGAAGCGCTATGTTCCTTTGGGAAGGGCTGTCATCTCTTCTCAGGCCTTGAAGGGCTGCAAGAGACATGAGCAGAGCCACAGTCACAGCCTGGATCTGCAGGTAGCCAAGGAGGCCTTCCTGCCAGGGCCATAGCTCCTAACTCTGGCCATGGACAGGAGGCAGCAGGAGACAATGAGATGGGTTAGAAGGTGCTGGCCACCAATCTCCCCTGCGCGTCTCCCTGAGATCTCTCTGTGCTTGTCCACACAGGGAGCGAAGCCTGCCGCAGCCAGGCCAGGATTTGCAGTTCCCCCAGCGGCAGCCCCCGCTGTCAGCCCGCTGCCCGCACTCACCCTCATTGAGGAGCTGGAGCTCTTCCTTGCGGCCCCTCATGACCATCCCGGCCATCCCTGCCAAAACAGAGCCTGTCACGGCCCCAGCGGCGCAGCTCCCTGCCAGCGCCGCTGCCGGCGCCGCGGCCACACGGGCTGCTGGCCCGGCAGGGCTCAGCCGGGGCCCTTGCCGCACGCTGCCACCCCAGGGCGCGGCTCCCAGAGGGCGGCAGCAGCCCCCAGCCCGGCCGGGGCTCCACGGCGCCGGGCCCGGCCGGCGCTGCCGGGGCAGCAGGCGGGGCCGGGGCCGAGCTGCGGCGGCCCGGGGAGGGAGCCCGGGCTCGGCACTCACCGATGATCCTGACGGCCGCCTCTCGCAGGGGCTCCTGTGGGCTCTGCAGGTAGCGCAAGGCCCCGCGCAGGTGCTCGGCCGCTCGGCTCCTGTCCTCTGCCAGCTGCAGAGAGCGGCAGGAGGGAAGCGTTGGCGCGGGCTCAGCCCCCTGGGCCGGGCGCTGCTGCGCCCAGCCCCCGGCCTCCCCTGCCCGCACCGCCCTGAGGCGTGGCCACAGCAGCCGCTGGCCAAGGGCTCCCGAGGGGAGGGGGCAGAGGGACGGCTGCTGCCCGGGGAGCCGCCGTGCCGCCCCGCAGCCCCGCCGGGCCGGGGCTCCATGGGCACCCGCCTCGGGCCCACGGGAGCCTGGAGAAGAGCCCGCGCGGCCTCTGCCTGCAGCAGCGGCCAGGGGCACAGCTTGCCCGGCCCCGCACCCTGAGCACCGCCCTCAGGGGCCTTCTCCAGCCTCAGCCTGGGCCTTCCAGGCCCTCCTTACCAGCACCTCGCTGAACTTTGACAGCTGCCCCTTCTTCACCAGCTGCTTCAGCTTCCTCCTCTTCAGGAACTTGGCCACACCAAGCAGCGTTTCCCGAGAGGCCTGCAGGGCACCAGACACCCACAGATGGCCCCACGGGCCAAGGCACAGGACCCACATCCCTGTGCCAAGGCCTGCACCAGGCTGCACTCCTGGAGGTGCCAGGGCAGAGGCAGCCCAGCCCCCTCCCCAAGATCCACCAGCATCACACAAAACCTCACCTTTGCCACACACCGCTTCTCATCATGGCACTGGAAGAAGAGTGGAAGGAGGCTTTGGCTCAAAACCTTCGCAAGGGGCTTTCTTCCTCCTCCACTACCGACTCCATCACCCTGAAGAAGAGCTCAAGGGAGAGCACTTGCACATAGCTGTTGTCCTGGAGGAATGCAAGAGGATCAGGCCTTTACACCAAATACTCCACGCTCACCTGGCCAAAGTTTCTGGGCAGCAGCCAGTGCCCCCAGCTGGGCACACAGAGCCTTACGTGGTCAAAGAGCAGCAGCAGTGCCTCAGCCAGCTTGGGGGCAGTGGTGCTGGATACCAGCATGTCTGCCTGGAGCACATTTGTCAACACATGCATGGACATGCTGACCACCTTTCCATCGGCCTCACCCAGCAGCTCCAGAAGGCTCTCAGAAAGGCTGCACATTCTCCTGAGCCTGCGTGGAACACAAGGCTGCGCTGCAAAGCCATGGACGCTGCACCGCCAACACCGCCCTGGCACTGCAAGCCCACCCTGCTGCTGCTGCTGCTGCTGCTGCTGCTGCTGCTGCAGGGCCCACAGGCCAAAGGCCTGAGCCAAAGCACTGGGGCAGCTGAGGCAGGAGAGCTGGGAGCAGCTGCCTCAGCTCCTGAAGCCCTGCACGCCCAAGGGGCTGCTTTGCACAGCGCAGCTTCAGCCGCAGCCCCCTTCTCACCATCCAGGGCTCCCTGCTGAGCACCACCAGGCCTCTGAGCGCCAGGCGCCGCCGCTCCCTGCACTCCATCTGCAGGCAACTTGACATCATCTCACAACAGTGCCAGCACATTTCCTCAAGTGCAGGCACTCGAGGACCTGAAAGGCACGGGGCAGTGACAGGGGAACCATCCAGCAGGAGCCCAGAACCCCACAGGGCCGGGCCCAGGCAGCAGCACAGGGCGTGGCCACTGGCCCAGGCAGCTGTGGCTCTGAGAGGCCAGAGAGCTGCGAGGCAGCTCAGCCAGGCACTGCTGGCCACCAGGCTCACCTCCACAAGGAATGCCAGCAAGGGCAGATCCCAGCTTGGCTTTTTCACTGCTGAGCAGCAGGAGAAGGC
>NW_027269447.1:0-55858 GCF_023055355.1 Agelaius tricolor | reverse complement strand
GTGCATGGATTGTGGGGGAGGGGCTGGAGCCTGGCTGGGGGCTGGGGGGGCTTTGGGGGGGCTTTGGGGAGGCTTTGGGGGGGCTCACGGCCACCCCTGCACGTGGGGAGGGAGGGGGGGGGCTCTGCTCGGCATTGGCTGCTCTGGCCCCCAAATTCTGCCATTTCCACCCCAAAATCCGCCCTTCACCCCAAATTCTGCCATTTCCACCCCAAATTCTGCCATTTCTACCCCAAATTCTGCCCTTCACCCCAAAATCTGCCCTTCTCCCCAAATTCTGCCATTTCCACCCAAAATCTGCCATTTCCACCCAAATTCTGCCATTTCCACCCAAAATCTGCCATTTCCACCCAAATTCTGCCATTTCCGCCCAAAATCTGCCATTTCCACCCCAAATCTGCCATTTCCACCCCAAATTCTGCCATTTCCACCCAAAATCTGCCATTTCCACCCCAAAATCTGCCATTTCCACCCAAAATCTGCCCTTCTCCCCAAATTCTGCCATTTCCACCCAAAATCTGCCCTTTTCCCCTAAAATCTGCCCCTTTTTCTCCAAACAATCCGCCCTTCTGGCAATCCACGGGCTGTCCCCGTGTCCCCTGGGTGTCCCCTGGGTGTCCCCTGGGTGTCCCCTGGGTGTCCCCTGGGTGTCCCCATGTCCTGCAGGTTTCTCAATGGTCCCAGGGCTGGGGTGACCGAGCTGTCCCTGTGTCCCCTGGGTGTCCCCTGAGTGTCCCCATTGTCCCGCAGGTTTCTCGGTGGTCCCGGGCCCGGGGTGACCGAGCTGTCCCCGTGTCCCCTGGGCTGTCCCTGTGTCCCCTGACTGTCCCCGTGTCCCGCAGGTTTCTCAATGGTCCCGGGGCCGGAGTGACCGAGCTGTCCCCGTGTCCCCGGGGTGTCCCTGTGTCCCCTGACTGTCCCGTCCCCGTGTCCCTGGGTGTCCCCTGACTGTCCCCATGTCCCGTAGGTTTCTCGGTGGTCCCAGGGCCGGGGTGACCGAGCTGTCCCCATGTCCCCTGAGTGTCCCCTGAGTGTCCCTTGGCTGTCCCCTGGGTGTCCCCTGAGTGTCCCCGTGTCCCGCAGGGTTCTCGGTGGCCGCAGGGTCAGGGTGACCGAGCTGTCCCCTGACTGTCCCCATGTCCCCTGAGTGTCCCCATTGTCCCACAGGGTTCTCGGTGGCCTCAGGGCTGGGGTGACCGAGCTGTCCCCGTGTCCCCTGGGTGTCCCCTGAGTGTCCCCGTGTCCCGCAGGTTTCTCGGTGGTCCCGGGCCCGGGGTGACTGGGCTGTCCCCATGTCCCCTGAGTGTCCCCTGAGTGTCCCTTGGCTGTCCCCTGACTGTCCCCTGACTGTCCCCATGTCCCGCAGGTTTCTCGGTGGTCCCAGGGTCAGGGTGACCGAGCTGTCCCCGTGTCCCCTGGGTGTCCCCTGACTGTCCCCGTGTCCCCTGGGTGTCCCCTGAGTGTCCCCGTGTCCTGCAGGTTTCTCAATGGTCCCAGGGCCGGGGTGACCGAGCTGTCCCCGTGTCCCCTGACTGTCCCCTGACTGTCCCCATTGTCCCGCAGGGTTCTCAGTGGTGACAGGGCTGTCCCATGTCCCCTGGGTGTCCCCTGGGTGTCCCCTGGGCTGTCCCTGTGTCCCCTGAGTGTCCCCTGAGTGTCCCCGTGTCCCACAGGTTTCTCAATGGTCCCGGGCCCGGGGTGACCGAGCTGTCCCAATGTCCCCTGGGTGTCCCCTGACTGTCCCCTGACTGTCCCCTGGCTGTCCCCGTGTCTCGCAGGTTTCTCGGTGGTGACAGGGCTGTCCCCGTGTCCCCTGGGCTGTCCCCATGTCCCCTGACTGTCCCCATGTCCCTGGGTGTCCCTGGGTGTCCCCTGGGTGTTCCCTGGGCTGTCCCCGTGTCCCCTGACTATCCCCGTGTCCCGCAGGGTTCTCGGTGGTGACCGGGCTGTCCCCGTGTCCCCGTGTCCCCTGAGTGTCCCCGTGTCCCGCAGGTTTCTCGGTGGTGACAGGGCTGTCCCTTGGCTGTCCCCTGAGTGTCCCCATGTCCCGCAGGTTTCTCAATGGTCCCGGGCCCGGGGTGACCAAGCTGTCCCCGTGTCCCTGAGTGTCCCCTGAGTGTCCCCATTGTCCCGCAGGGTTCTCGGTGGCCGCGGGCCCGGGGCTGACACGGCCGCACGAGCTGAGCTTTGTGTCGGGCGCGCCCCGGGCCAACCACAGCGGGGCCGTTGTGATCCTGCGCACGGACAGCGCCAACCGCCTGGTGCCCGAGGCCGTGCTGGGCGGGCACCAGCTCAGCTCCGCCTTCGGCCACGCCCTGGCCCTGCTGGACCTCAACAGCGACGGGTGCGGGGACACCGGGGACACCTGGGACACCTGGGGCATCTGGGGCATCTGGGGCATCTGGGGCATGTGGGGCATCTGGGGCATCTGGGGCATCTGGGGCACCTGGAGATATCTGGGGCATTTGGGGCATGTGGGGGACCTGGGGCATGTGGGGCACCTGGGGCATCTGGGACATCTGGGGACACCTGGGGACACCTGGGACACCTGGGGCATCTGGGGCATCTGGGGACACCTGGGGACACCTGGGGCATCTGGGGCATTTGGGGATATCTGGGGCATTTGGGGCATGTGGGGCACCTGGGGCATCTGGGACATCTGGGACATCTGGGGACACCTGGGACACCTGGGGCACCTGGGGTATCTGGGGACACCTGGGGCATCTGGGACATCTCTGTCACCTTTGTCACCATGTCACCTGTGTCACCCATGTCACCTGTGTCACCTGTGTCACCCGTGTCCCCGTGGCTGTGGCCCCAAAAATCCCCCTCCCCACCCCAGAACCCCCCAAATCCCCTTCCCCACCCCCTGAACCCCCCAAATCCCCTTCCCCACACCCTGAACCCCTTCCCCACCCTCTAAACCCCCCCAAATCCCCTTCCCCATCCTCAGGACCCCCCAAATCCCCTTCCCCATCCTCAGGACCCCCCAAATCCCCTTCCCCATCCCTTAAACCCCTTCCCCACACCCTGAACCCCCCAAATCCCCTTCCCCACCCCCTAAATCCCCCAAATCCCCTTCCCCACCCCCAGGACCCCCCAAATCCCCTTCCCCATCCTCCGGACCCCCCAAATCCCCTTCCCCACCCCCTAAACCCCCCAAATCCCCCTCCCCACCCCCTAAACCCCCCAAATCCCCACCCCAGGACCCCCCAATCCCCCTCCCCAGCCGTGTCCGGGCCGATCCATTCCCTTTACGCGGTGGGGGGGGTTGTGGCGGTGACATCTCCGTGTCCCCCCCCAGCTGGACGGACCTGGCCGTGGGCGCCCCCCATTTTTTCGAGCGGCAGGAGGAGCTGGGGGGGGCCGTGTACGTTTACCTCAACCCGGGGGGGCTCTGGGCCGGCGCCACCCCCGAGCGCCTGAGCGGCCCCCGCGGCTCCGCCTTCGGCACCGCGCTCTGCTCGGCCGGGGACCTGGACCGGGACGGCTTCCAGGGTGAGGGGATTCGGGGGGTTTTGGGGGGTTTTGGGGGGAATTCGGGGGATTTGGGGGGAATTCGGGGGGTTTCGGGGGGTTTCAGAGAGGTTAGAGGGGAATTCGGGGCTCTGGGGAGGGACCTGGACCGGGACGGCTTCCAGGGTGAGGGGATGAGGGGGGGATTCGGGGGTTTTGGGGGGGAATTCGGGGAATTTGGGGAGGTTTTGGGAAGGTTTGGGGAGGTTTGGGGCTCTGGGGAGGGACCTGGAGCGGGACGGGTTCGAGGGTGAGGGGATGAGGGGGGATTCGGGGGGTTTGGGGGGAATTCGGGGCGTTTTGGGGGGAATTCGGGGGATTTGAGGGGAATTCGGGGGGTTTTGGGGGGAAATCGGGGGGTTTCGGGGAGGTTTGGGGGGAATTCGGGGGTTTTGGGGGGGTTTGGGGCTCTGGGGAGGGACCTGGGCCGGGACGGCTTCGAGGGTGAGGGGTCGGGGGGGTTTTTGGGGGAATTCGGGGGGTTTTGGGGGGTTTGAGGGGAATTCGGGGGATTTGGGGAGGTTTTAGGGAGGTTTTGGGAAGGTTTGGGGGTCTGGGGGTCTGGGGAGGGACCTGGACCGGGACGGCTTCCAGGGTGAGGGGTCGGGGGGGTTTTGGGGGTTTGGGGGGAATTCGGGGGATTTCGGGGGGTTTCAGAGAGGTTTGAGGGGAATTCGGGGGTTTCAGGGAGGTTTGAGAGGAATTCGGAGGATTTGGGGAGGTTTTGGGGGGTTTTGGGGCTCTGGGGAGGGACCTGGGCCGGGACGGCTTCGAGGGTGAGGGATCGGGGGGATTTGGGGGGTTTGAGGGGAATTCGGGGGTTTTGGGGTGAATTCGGGGGGTTTCGGGGGGTTTCAGAGAGGTTAGAGAGGAATTCGGGGGTTTTAGGGCGAATTCGGGGGGTTATGGGGAGGTTTGGGGCTCTGGGGATGGACCTGGACCCGGACGGCTTCGAGGGTGAGGGGATGAGGGGGGATTCGGGGGGTTTGGGGGGAATTCGGGGGGTTTCAGAGAGGATTTCGGGGAATTCGGGGGTTTCGGGGGGTTTGGGGGAATTCGGGGGGTTATGGGGAGGTTTGGGGCTCTGGGGAGGGACCTGGACCGGGACGGCTTCGAGGGTGAGGGGATGAGGGGGAGCGCTGGGGAGGGGGTTCAGGGGGGTTTGGGGGTGAATTTCGGGGGCTTTCAGAGAGGTTTGAGGGGAATTCGGGGGTTTTGGGGTGAATTCCAGGGATTTCGGGGGGTTTTGGGGACGTTTGAGGGGATTTGGGGGGGTTTTGGGGAGGTTCGGGGCGTCTGAGGAGGGACCTGGACCGGGATGGGTTCGAGGGTGAGGGGATGAGGGGGAGCGCTGAGGAGGGGCTTCAGGGGGATTTGGGGGTGAATTCCGGGGATTTCGGGAGGCTTCAGAGAGGTTTGAGGGGAATTCAGGGGTTTTGGGGCGAATTCGGGGGATTTTGGGGAGGTTTGGGGACGTTTGAGGGGATTTTGGGGGGTTTTGGGGAGGTTTGGGGGTCTGGGGGTCTGGGGAGGGACCGGGACGGCTTCGAGGGTGAGGGGATGAGGGGGGGGCTGAGGAGGGGGTTCGGGGGGCGTTTGAGGGGAAATCGGGGGGTTTTGGGGGGTTTCAGAGAAGTTAGAGGGGAATTCGGGGGGTTTTAGGGCGAATTCGGGGGTTTTTGGGAAGGTTTGGGGGGGTTTGGGACTCTGGGGAGGGACCTGGACCCGGACGGGTTCGAGGGTGAGGGGATTCGGGGGGATTCGGGGGTTTTGGGGGGAATTCGGGGGATTTCGGGGGATTTGAGGGGAATTCGGGAGTTTTGGGGGGAATTCGGGGGGGTTCGGGGGGTTTGAGGGGAATTCGGGGGGTTTGAGGGGAATTCAGGGGGATTTGGGGAGGTTTTAGGGAGGTTTGGGGGAGGTTTGGGGGAGGTTTGGGGGTCTGGGGGTCTGGGGAGGGACCTGGACCGGGACGGGTTTGAGGGTGAGGGGATCGGGGGGATTCGGGGGGTTTGGGGGGAATTCGGGGGATTTCGGGGGGTTTCAGAGAGGAATTCGGGGGATTTGGGGAGGTTTTGGGGAGGTTTGGGGGTCTAGGGAGGGACCTGGACCGGGACGGCTTCCAGGGTGAGGGGTCGGGGGGTTGTGGGGGTTTTGGGGGGAATTCGGGGGTTTTGGGGGGAATTCGGGGGGGTTCGGGGGGGTTGAGGGGAATTCGGGGGGTTTGAGGGGAATTCGGGGGGTTTTGGGGAGGTTTTAGGGAGGTTTGGGGGAGGTTTGGGGGTCTGGGGGTCTGGGGAGGGACCTGGACCGGGACGGCTTCGAGGGTGAGGGGATGAGGGGGGGGCTGAGGAGGGGGTTCGGGGGGCGTTTGAGGGGCGTTTGAGGGGAAATCGGGGGGTTTTGGGGGGTTTCAGAGAAGTTAGAGGGGAATTCGGGGGGTTTTAGGGCGAATTCGGGGGTTTTTGGGAAGGTTTGGGGGGTTTGGGGCTCTGGGGAGGGACCTGGACCGGGACGGCTTCGAGGGTTAGGGGATGAGGGGGGATTCGGGGGGTTTGGGGGGAATTCGGGGGATTTCGGGGGATTTGAGGGGAATTCGGGGGATTTGAGGGGAATTCGGGGGTTTTGGGGGGAATTCGGGGAATTTGGGGAGGTTTTGGGAAGGTTTGGGGAGGTTTGGGGCTCTGGGGATGGACCTGGGCCGGGACGGGTTTGAGGGTGAGGGGATGAGGGAGAGCGCTGGGGAGGGGAATTCGGGTGGATTTGGGGCGAATTCTTGGGGTTTCGGGGAGGTTTGAGGGCATTTAGGGGGGTTTTGGAGGAATTCAGGGGGTGTAGAGGGGATTTGGGGGGTTTTGGGGGGGATTTCAGGGGTTTTGGGGGGATTTCAGGGGTTTTGGGGGTCCAGGGCCAGACCAAAACCACGTCGGGTTCAAGGCTGAGGGGCTGCAGGGGGGTTCAGGGTGGATTTGGGGCAGTTTGGGAGGATTTTGGGGGGATTTGGGGTGGATTTAGGGCAGTTTGAGAGGATTTTGGGGGGGATTTGGGGGGGATTTGGGGCAGTTTGAGAGGATTTGGGGTGGATTTGGGGCAGTTTGAGAGGATTTTGGGGGGATTTGGGGGGGATTTGGGGCAGTTTGAGAGGATTTTGGGGGGGATTTGGGGGGGATTTGGGGCAGTTTGAGAGGATTTTGGGGGGATTTGGGGTGGATTTAGGGCAGTTTGAGAGGATTTTGGGGGGGATTTGGGGGGGATTTGGGGCAGTTTGAGAGGATTTGGGGTGGATTTGGGGCAGTTTGAGAGGATTTTGGGGGGATTTGGGGTGGATTTGGGGCAGTTTGAGAGGATTTTGGGGGGGATTTGGGGCAGTTTGAGAGGATTTTGGGGGGATTTGGGGGGGATTTGGGGCAGTTTGAGAGGATTTTGGGGAGGATTTGGGGTCTAGGGATGGACCAAACCCAGAATGAGTTTGAGGGTGAGAGGTTTTGGGGCTATTTGGGGCTTTTTGGGGGGATTTCAGTGCCTTTGGGGTCTCCACGAGCAGGGCCTGGCAGAACCGCAGCCGAATTTGTGGCGCGGGCTTTTTTTGGGGCGAGGAAATTTGGGGTTTTTTTGGTTTTTTTTTTGGGATCCCCAAAACTTTGCCACATGAACCCCCCCAAAGGCTTCCCTGGGGAGGCATCTGAGCCCCAAAAACCCCCAAATTTACCCAAATTTCCCCCCTGCAGACCTGGCCGTGGGGGCTCCTTTTGACGGCGCGGGCAAAGTCTTCATTTACCACGGCAGCGCCCTGGGCATCGTCACCCGCCCGGCGCAGGTGAGGGGGGCCCGGGGGTCCTCAGGGGGGTCCCGGGGGGTTTGGGGAGGGGTCTGGGCTCAGCCAGAGCCGCCCCCCACCCCCAGGTGCTGGATGGGGAGGCCGTGGGGGTCTCGGCCTTTGGGTACTCGCTCTCGGGGGGAATGGACGTGGATGGGAACCTGTACCCCGACCTGCTGGTGGGGTCCCTGTCGGACAGCGTGGTGCTCTACAGGTGAGACCCCCGCCCTGTGACACCCCCCCTCCCCACAATTCCTGAGGATCCCCTGCCCTGTGACCCCCTCCCCACAATTCCTGAGGATCCCCAGAATCCCACAATTCCTGAGGATCCCAAAGCCCTGGAGCAGCCCCCAGTTCCTGGGACCCCCAAATTCCCCAAAATCCCCCAATTTCTGGGGACCCCCGGAATCCCCCAATTCCTGCGGATCCCAAAGCCCCTGAGTGGCCCCCGGTTCTTGGGATACTCCCCCGGAATCCCCCAAAATCCCCCAATTCCTGGGGACCCCCGGAATCCCCCAATTCCTGAGGATCCCAAAGCCTTGGAGCAGCCCCCAATTCCTGGGACCCCCAAAATCCCCCAATTCCTGACAATCCCAAACCCCCAGAGAGGCCCCCCCCTCATTCCTGGACATCCCCCAGATCCCTGAGCCCCCTCCCCAAATCCCTCAGACCCCCCCAAATCCCTGAGCCCCCAAATCCCTGAGCCCTCCCCAAATCCCTGAACCCCTCCCCAAATCCCTGAGCCCCCCCAAATCCCTGAACCCCTCCCCAACTCCCTGAGCCCCCCAAATCCCTGAGCCCCCTCCCCAAATCCCTGAGCCCCCTCCCAAATCCCTGAGCCCCCCCCAAATCCCTGAACCCCCCCAAATCCCTCAGACCCCCCCAAATCCCTGAACCCCTCCCCAAATCCCTGAACTCCCCAAATCCCTGAACTCCCCAAATCCCTGAGCCCCCCAAATCCCTGAACCCCCCCCAAATCCCTGAGCCCCCCAAATCCCTGAGCCCCCTCCCCAAATCCCTGAGCCCCCCCAAATCCCTGAGCCCTCCCCAAATCCCTGAGCCCCCCACCCATCAATTCCCCCTCCCAGGGACCCCCAAACCCCCCAGGAGCCCCTCCCCGAATCCCCCCTGCCCTGGGGGGTCCCTGGGGTGCGCTCAGGGTTGGGGGGCTCCCCCCGGGACCCCCATTTCGCCCTCCCGTGCCCCGTCAGGGCGCGGCCGGTGGTTCACGTGTCCCGGGAGGTGTCGGTGCTGCCGCCGCTCATCGACCTGGAGCGGAGCAACTGCCGCGACGGGCCCGGCGTCTGGTGCGTGACAGGGACAGCCCCGGTGTCACCCGGGTCACCCTCTGTGTCCCCCGTGTCCTCCTCCGTGTCCCCCGGGTCCCTTCAGTGTCCCCCGTGTGCCCCGGGTCCCCTCAGTGTCCCCCGTGTGCCCCGGGTCTCCCTCCATGTCCCCCGGGTCGCCCTCAGTGTCCCCCGTGTCACCCGGGTCACCCTCCGGGTCCCCCGGGTCCCTTCAGTGTCCCCCGTGTCACCCGGGGCACCCTCCGTGTCCCCCTCCGTGTCCCCCGTGTCCCCTCAGTGTCCCCCTCCATGTCCCCCATGTCCCCCTTTGTCCCCCCCGGCTTCCCCATGTCACCCCCCATGTCTGCCGTGTCCCCCATGTCCCCCTCCGTGTCCCCCTTTGTCCCCCCCGTGTCCCCCTCCATGTCCCCTGTGTCCCCCTTTGTCCCCCCAGCTGCCCCGTGTCCCCCTCCATGTCCCCCGTGTCCCCCTCGTGTCCCCCTCCACATCCCCCGTGTCCCCCCAGTGTCCCTCTGTGTGTCCCCCTCTGTGTCCCCCGTGTCCCCCTTTGTCCCCCCCGTGTGCCCCGGGTCCCCCCCTGTGTCCCCCGTGTCTCAAATGTCCCTCTCGTATCGCCCCCGCATCCTCCCCGTGTCCCCCTCATTGTCCCCCTCTCCGCTCCCCGTGTCCCCCCATGCGTCCCCCTCCGTGTCCCCCTCCGTGTCCCCCGTGTGCCCCGGGTCCCCCTCCATGTCCCCCGGGTCACCCTCTGTGTCCCCCGTGTCCCCCTTTGTCCCCCCCCGTGTCCCCCGTGTCCCCCCATGTGTCCCCCTCCATGTCCCCTGTGTCCCCCTTTGTCCCCCTGCCATGTCCTCCGTGTCCCCCCAGTGTCTCCCTCCATGTCCTCCATGTCCCCCGTGTCCCCCTCCGTGTCCCCTGTGTCTCCCTTTGTCCCCCCGGCTCCCCCGTGTCCCCCTCCATGTCCCCTGGGTCCCCCTCCGTGTCCCCCGTGTCCCCCTCCACGTCCCCCCAGTGTCTCCCTCCATGTCCCCCGTGTCTCAAGTGTCCCACTCACGTCCCCTCGTGTCCCCATCGTGTTTCCCCCTCCATGTCCCCCATGTCCCTCTCCGTGTCCCCCCTTTGTCCCCCCAGTGTCCCCCTCCGTGTCCCCCGTGTCCCCCCAGTGTCCCCCCATGTGTCCCCCCTCCATGTCCCCCGTGTCTCAAGTGTCCCCCTCGCGTCCCCATCGTGTCCCCCTCCATGTCCCCCATGTCCCCCATGTCTCCCCAGTGTCCCCCCTCGTGTCCCCCTCCATGTCCCCCGTGTCCCCCACAGTGTCCCTCTGTGTGTCCCCCTCCGTGTCCCCCGTGTCTCAAGTGTCCTCTCGTATCGCCCCCGCATCCTCCCCGTGTCCCCCTCATTGTCCCCCTCTCCGCTCCCCGTGTCCCCCCATGCGTCCCCCTCCGTGTCCCCCTCCGTGTCCCCCGTGTGCCCCGGGTCCCCCTCCATGTCCCCCGGGTCGCCCTCTGTGTCCCCCGGGTCGCCCTCTGTGTCCCCCGTGTCCCCCTTTGTCCCCCCGTGTCCCCCTTTGTCCCCCCGCCATGTCCTCCATGTCCCCCGTGTCCCCCTCCGTGTCCCCCATGTCCCCCGTGTCCCCCCGTGTGTCCCCACTCCATGTCCCCTGTGTCCCTCTTTGTCTCCCTGGCTCCCCCGTGTCCCCCATGTCCCCCATGTCCCCCTCCGTGTCCCCCTCGCGTCCCCCCATGTCCCCCTCGTGTCCCCATCGTGTTTCCCCCTCCATGTCCCCCATGCATGTCCCCCATGTCCCCTTCTGTGTCCTCCATGTCCCCCGTGTCCCCTTTTGTCCCCCCCGTGTCCCCCTTTGTCCCCTCCATGTCCCCTCTGTGTCCCCCCAGCGTCTCCCCCATGGCCCCTCCCCGTGTCCCTGATGCCCTCCATGTCTCTGCTGTCCCCCCCCGTGTTCCCCCCATGTCCCCCCTGTCCCCCTCGTGTCCCCACGTGTCCCTTCCCGTGTCCCCTTCTCCCCTCCCAATGTCCCCCCATATCCTCCGTGTCCCCCCCATGTCCCCCCTCGTGTCTCCTTCTCCCCTCCCTGTGTCCCATTCCGTGCCCCCCCTGTGTCTCCCCCCCATGTCCCCTGTCCCTGTCCCGTTTTGGGGGTGTCGGGACCCCCCCGGTGACCCCTGTCCCCCCCCCCCCCCCCAGCCTGGAGGTCCGGGCGTGTTTCAGCTTCAGCGAGAGCCCGGGCAGGGACAGCGCCCCCCCCCCGCTGGGTGAGCGACCCCCGGGACCCCCAAACCTGGGGGACCCCCCCCTGTTCCTGTGGATCCCCCCAATTCCTGGGGATCCCCCCCGTTCCAGGGACCCCCAAACCTGGGGGACGCCCCCGTTCCAGGGACCCCCCCAAACCTGTGGGACCCCCCCCCGTTCCAGGGACCCCCAACCCTGGGGATCCCCCCCATTCCAGGGACGCCCCCAAAGCCCTGGGGTCCCCCCGGTCATGGGTCCCCCCCCCCATCCCTGGGGTCCCCCCTGTTCCTGGGACACCCCCCCCCATCCTTTGGGACCCCTCCCCATCTTTTGGGACCCCCCCAAATCTCTGGGCCCCCAAATCCTTTGAGCCCCTCATCCTTGGGACCCTCCTCATCCTTGGGACCCTCCTCATCCTTTGGGACCCCAAATCCTTTGGGACCCCAAATCCTTTGTGCCCCTCCTCATTCCTTGGACCTCTCCTCATCCTTCAGACCCTTCCCCATCCTTTGGGACCCCTCCCCATCCTTGGGACCCCAAATCCTTTGAGCCCCCCCATCCTTTGGGACCCTCCCCATCCTTGGGACCTCTCCCCATCCTTTGGGACCCTTCCCCATCTTTTGGGACCCCCCCAAATCTCTGGGCCCCCAAATCCTTTGAGCTCCCCATCCTTGGGACCCCTCCCCATCGTTGGGACCCCAAATCCTTTGAGCCCCCCATCCTTGGGACCCCTCCCCATCCTTGGGACCCCTCCCCATCCTTGGGACCCCCTCCCCATCCTCGGGACCCCTCCCCATCATTTGGGGCCCCCCCAATCGTCTCTGCCCCCCAGAGCTGCAGCTGGCGCTGGAGGCGGACTCGGAGCGGCGCCTTCGGGGGCAGCAGCCCCGGGGCTCCTTCCTGGAGCGGGGCCCGGCCGAGCCCGAGCACCGGATCCGGGCCCGCCTGGAGCTGCCCCGGCCGCGGGAGCGGCGCTGCGTGCCCGCCACCTTCCGGCTGCACGTGCGTGCTTCGGCCTCATCCTCATCCTCAGCCTCATCCTCATCCTCATCCTCATCCCTCATCCTCATCCTCATCCTCATCCTCATCCTCCTCTTCCGCCACCTTCCGGCTGCACGTGCGTGCTTCGGCCTCCTCCTCATCCTCCTCATCCCTCATCCTCATCCTCCTCTTCCGCCACCTTCCGGCTGCACGTGCGTGCTTCGGCCTCCTCCTCATCCTCATCCTCATCCTCATCCTCAGCCTCATCCTCATCCTCATCCTCATCCTCATCCTCATCCTCCTCTTCCGCCACCTTCCGGCTGCACGTGCGTGCTTCGGCCTCCTCCTCATCCTCCTCATCCCTCATCCTCCTCCTCCTCATCCTCATCCTCCTCTTCCGCCACCTTCCGGCTGCACGTGCGTGCTTCGGCCTCCTCCTCATCCTCCTCATCCCTCATCCTCATCCTCTTCTTCCGCCACCTTCCGGCTGCACGTGCGTGCTTCGGCCTCCTCCTCATCCTCATCCTCATCCTCATCCTCAGCCTCATCCTCATCCTCATCCTCATCCTCAGCCTCCTCCTCATCCCTCATCCTCATCCTCATCCTCCTCTTCCGCCACCTTCCGGCTGCACGTGCGTGCTTCGGCCTCATCCCTCATCCTCATCCTCATCCTCAGCCTCCTCCTCATCCCTCATCCTCATCCTCAGCCTCCTCTTCCGCCACCTTCCGGCTGCACGTGCGTGCTTCGGCCTCCTCCTCATCCTCCTCATCCCTCATCCTCCTCCTCCTCATCCTCATCCTCCTCTTCCCCCACCTTCCGGCTGCACGTGCGTGCTTCGGCCTCATCCTCATCCTCCTCATCCCTCATCCTCATCCTCCTCAGCCTCATCCTCCTCTTCCGCCACCTTCCGGCTGCACGTGCGTGCTTCGGCCTCCTCCTCATCCTCCTCATCCCTCATCCTCATCCTCATCCTCATCCTCCTCTTCCGCCACCTTCCGGCTGCACGTGCGTGCTTCGGCCTCATCCCTCATCCTCCTCCTCCTCCTCCTCATCCCTCATCCTCAGCCTCATCCTCCTCCTCCTCCACCTTCCGGCTGCACGTGTGTGCTTCGGCCTCCTCCTCATCCTCCTCATCCCTCATCCTCATCCTCCTCCTCCTCCTCATCCTCCTCCTCCTCCACCTTCCGGCTGCACGTGTGTGCTTCGGCCTCCTCCTCATCCTCCTCATCCCTCATCCTCATCCTCCTCCTCCTCCTCATCCTCCTCTTCCTCCACCTTCCGGCTGCACGTGCGTGCTTTGGCCTCGGCCGCCTCCTCATCCTCAGCCTCCTCCTCCTCCTCCTCCTCAGGACGACATCCGGGACAAGCTCCGCCCCATCGCTGTCACCTTGTCCTTCGCCATCGCGGGGACACCGCGGGGGTGGCACCGGGGGGCCCGGGGGACAGCGCTGCCCCCGCTGAGCCCCGCGCTGAGCCCGCGCCAGCCCAGCACGCTGCGCACCGAGGTGGGGACACGGTGACACTGCCACCCCTGTGTCACCCCCTGTGTCACCCTGGGTCACCCTGTGCTACTGGGTCACCCACCTGTGTCACACCCCTGTGTCACACTGTGTCACACCCCTGTGTCACACTGTGTCATCCCCTGTCCCCTGTGCCAGCCCAGCACGCTGTGCACCGAGGTGGGGACATGGTGACACTGCCACCCCTGTGTCACACCCCTGTGTCACTCTGTGTCACCCACCTGTGTCACTGTGTCCCTCTGTGTCCCCCTGTGTCCCCCTGTATCCCCTCAGTGTCCCCTCAGTGTCCCCCAGTGTCCCCGCAGTGTCCCCTCAGTGTCCCCTCAGTGTCCCCACAGTGTCCCCTCAGTGTCCCCTCAGTGTCCCTGCAGTGTCCCCCTGTGTCCCCTCAGTGTCCCCTCAGTGTCCCCTCAGTGTCCCCGCAGTGTCCCCTCAGTGTCCCCTCAGTGTCCCTGCAGTGTCCCCTCAGTGTCCCCGCAGTGTCCCCTCAGTGTCCCCTCAGTGTCCCCTCAATGTCCCCAGTGTCCCCTCAGTGTCCCCTCAGTGTCCCCGCAGTGTCCCCTCAGTGTCCCCGCAGTGTCCCCTCAGTGTCCCCTCAATGTCCCCTGTGTCCCCCTGTGTCCCCTCAGTGTCCCCTCAGTGTCCCCCCAGTGTCCCCTCAGTGTCCCCTCAGTGTCCCCTCAGTGTCCCCCTGTGTCCCCTCAGTGTCCCCATGTCCCTGTGTCCCCCCAGGTGCATTTCCTGCGCCAGGGCTGCGGCGATGACCGAATCTGCCAGAGCCACCTGGAGCTGCGCCCGCGGTTCTGCGCCCGCCTTGGGGACAGCGACTTCATGGCCCTGCCCACGTGAGGGGACAGCGCCACCGGGGGGGGGGTGGCACTGCCACCCTGGGGTCACTGCCCTGGGGAGCCCTGGGTGTCCCCAAGGGAGTGACAGGGACAAGGGTGGCACTGCCACCTTCACCCTGAGAGCCCTGGGTGTCACCAAGGGAGTGACAGGGACGAGGGTGGCACTGCCACCTTCACCCTGAGGGACTGGGGTGTCACCATGAGAGTGACAGGGACGAGGATGGCACTGCCACCTTCACCCTGAGGGGACTGGGGATGTCACCAAGGGAGTGACAGGGACGAGGGTGGCACTGCCACCTTCACCCTGAGAGCCCTGGGTGTCACCAAGGGAGTGACAGGGACGAGGGTGGCACTGCCACCTTCACCCTGAGGGAGCAGGGATGTCCCCAAGGGAGTGACAGGGATGAGGGTGGCACTGCCACCTTCACCCTGAGAGCCCTGGGATGTCCCCAGGGGTCACACATGGCACTGCCACCTCTGTATGAGTGCCTGGGGATGTCCCTCACTGTGAGTGCCCAAGGATGTCCCCAAGGGTCACACGTGGCACTGTCACCTCTGTGTGAGTGCCTGGGGATGTCCCCAAGGGTCACAGGTGGCACTGCCACCTTCACCCTGAGCACCCGGGGATGTCCCCAGGGGTCACACGTGGCACTGCCACCTTCACCCTGAGTGCCCGGGGATGTCCCCAAGGGTCACACGTGGCACTGCCACCTTCACCCTGAGTGCCTAGGGATGTCCCCAGGGGTCACACATGGCACTGCCACCTTCACCCTGAGCACCCGGGGATGTCCCCAAGGGTCACACGTGGCACTGCCACCTCTGTGTGAGTACCCAAGGATGTCCCCAGGGGTCACACGTGGCACTGCCACCTTCACCCTGAGCACCCGGGGATGTCCCCAGGGGTCACACGTGGCACTGCCACCTTCACCCTGAGTGCCTAGGGATGTCCCCAGGGGTCACACATGGCACTGCCACCTCTGTGTGAGCACCCGGGGATGTCCCCAAGGGTCACAGGTGGCACTGCCACCTCTGTGTGAGTACCCAGGGATGTCCCCAGGTGGCACTGCCACCTTCACCCTGAGCACCCAAGGATGTCCCCAAGGGTCACAGGTGGCACTGTCACCTCTGTGTGAGTGCCCGGGGATGTCCCCAGGGGTCACAGGTGGCACTGCCACCTCTGTGTGAGCGCCCGGGGATGTCCCCAAGGGTCACACATGGCACTGCCACCTTCACCCTGAGCACCCAGGGATGTCCCCAAGGGTCACACATGGCACTGCCACCTTCACCCTGAGCACCCAAGGATGTCCCCAAAGGTCACGCGTGGCTGTGCCCGCAGGGACGAGGACGGCGCTGCCATCTTGGCCATCAGTGACCAGAAGGACGTGGCCCTGGAGCTGCAGGTGACCAACGAGCCCTCGGACCCCGCGCAGCCGCACAGGGACGGGGACGACGCCCACCAGGCCCTGCTGGTGGCATCGCTGCCCCCGGAGCTGCCCTACGCCGCCATCCGGGCCGAGGAGAGCGCGGTGAGATGGGGACAGGGACAGGGGGGACAGGGGGGGACAGGGGGGACACTGGGGACACTGCCATCAGGGCCGAGGAGAGCGCGGTGAGACGGGGACACGGGGGACACTGGGGACAGGGGGGACACTGGGGACACTGCCATCCGGGCCGAGGAGAGCGCGGTGAGACGGGGACACGGGGACAGGGGGGACATGGGGGACACTGGGGACACTGGGGACACTGGGGACACTGGGGGACACGGGGGACACTGGGGACGGGGGGACACGGGGGGACATGGGGGACACGGGGGACATGGGGGACACTGCCATCAGGGCCGAGGAGAGCGCGGTGAGACGGGGACACAGGGGACAGGGGGGACACTGGGGACACTGGGGACACGGGGGACACTGGGGGACACTGGGGACATGGAATACATTGGGGACAGGGGGGGACAGGGGGACACTGGGGACACTGGGGACATGGGGGACACAGGGGACACAGGGGACAGGGGGGGACATGGGGGACACTGGGGACACTGGGGACATTGGGGACATGGGGGACACTGCCATCAGGGCCGAGGAGAGCGCGGTGAGACGGGGACACGGGGGACACTGGGGACACAGGGGACACGGGGGATATGGGGTACACTGGGGACACTGGGAACAGGGACAGGGATGGGGACAGGGATGGGGGGACAGCTGGGGACAGGGGACGGGGACACAGGGGACGGGGACAGTTCTGGGGCTGACCCTGGGGGGCCTTCAGGGACAATGGGGTCACTCTGGGGGTGCCCTCAGAGTTGGGGTCACTGGGGTCACTCTGGTGTCACTCTGAGGTCACTGGGGACACTCTGGGGTCACCCTGGTGTCACTCTTGTGTCACACTGGGGTCACTCTGGGTCACTCTGGTGTCACTCTGGTGTCACTCTGGTGTCACTCTGAGGTCACTGGGGTCACTCTGGGGTGACTCTGGGGTCACTCTGGAGTCACTCTGGGTCACTCTGGGGTCACTCTGGGTCACTCTGGTGTCACTGGTGTCACTCTGGTGTCACTCTGGGGTCACCCTGGTGTCACTGGGGTCACTCTGGTGTCACCCCGGGTGCCCCAGGGGGGCTCAGCCCTGTGTCCCCCCCCCCTCCCCAGGACAGGGTTTTGTGCTTGGCCAACGCGAACGGCTCCAGGGTGGAGTGCGAGCTGGGGAACCCCCTCAAACGCGGGGCCCAGGTGGGCGCAGACCCCTCCCCACCCCCCCCCCCCGACCCTCCCCCACCCCACCCGCCCCCCCCAGCGCTCACCTGCCCCTCCCCAGGTGCGCTTCTTCCTCATCCTCAGCACCTCGGGCGTCTCCGTCCACACCACGGAGCTGGAGGTGCTGCTGGAGCTGTCCACGTGAGCCGGGATTGGGGATGGAGACCCCCGGGATTGGGGATGGAGACCCCCGGGATTGGGGATGGAGACCCCCAAAGTGGGGATGGGGACCCCCGGGGTGGGGGTGGGACACCCGGGGTGGGGATGGGACACCCAAAGTGGGGATGGAGACCCCCAAAGTGGGGATGGAGACCCCCGGGATTGGGGATGGAGACCCCCAAAGTGGGGATGGAGACCCCCGGGATTGGGGATGGGACCCCCGGGATTGGGGATGGGACACCCAAAGTGGGGCTGGAGACCCCCGGGATCGAGGCATGGAGACCCCTGGGATCGGGGGCCAGAACCCGGAGATGTTGAGAGTGAGAGCTCTGGGGAATTTGGGGTTTGGAGCCCCCAGGATTTGGGGTTGGAGCCCTGGGGGTTTTGGGATGGAGACCCCCGGGTTTGGGGATGGAGACCCCCGGGATTGGGGATGGAGACCCCCGGGATTGGGGGCTGGAATCCCAGGGGATTTGGGGTCAGACCCCCAGGATTTGGGGTTCAGAGCCCCCAGGATTTGGGAGCTGGAATCCCAGGGGATTTGGGGGCTGGAATCCCAGGGGATTTGGGGTCAGACCCCCAGGATTTGGGGGCTGGAATCCCAAGGGATTTGGGGTCAGACCCCCAGGGTTTGGGGTTCAGAGCCCCCAGGATTTGGGAGCTGGAATCCCGGGGGATTTGGGGTCAGACCCCCAGGATTTGGGGACTGGAATCCCTGGGGAATTTGGGGGCTGGAATCCCAGGGGATTTGGGAGCTGGAATCCCGGGGGATTTGGGGTCAGACCCCCAGGATTTGGGGTTCAGAGCCCCCAGGATTTGGGGGCTGGAATCCCGGAGGATTTGGGAGCTGGAATCCCAGGGGATTTGGGGTCAGACCCCCAGGATTTGGGGGCTGGAATCCCAAGGGGATTTGGGATCAAACCCCAGGATTTGGGGTTCAGAGACCCCTGGGTTTGGGGGCTGGAATCCCGGGGGATTTGGGATCAAACCCCACCATTTGGGTACCAGATCCCCGCAGGATTCGGGAACAAAACCCCGGCAGTTTCACCCCCCGGCCCCCCAACATTTAGGGTCGGGGGGCTGCGATTTGGGGTCCCACCCCCCCCGCACGGCCTTTGGGGTTTTTCCTTTTGGGGTTTCACCCTCCCAAGCCCAAATTCCCCCCCAGGACCAGCGAGCAGCCGGGGCTGGAGCCGGTGGTCGCCCGCGCCCGCGTGGTCATCGAGCTGCCCCTGGCCGTCACCGGGTCAGTGGGGTCGGGGTTTTGGGGTGCCCGGGGGCGGTTTTGGGGTCGGGACCGCCCCCTCCTCACAGCAGGGGTGTCCCCACAGCGTGGCCGTGCCCCCCAGGCTGTTTTTTGGGGGGCAGGTGCTGGGGGAGAGCGCGGTGAAGAGGGAGAGCCAGGTGGGCAGCGCCGTCCGCTTCGAGGTCACGGTGAGAGAGCCCCAAAGTTACAGACCCCAAAATTATGGACCCCAAAACGGACCCTAAAACAGAGACCCCAAAATGGACCCTAAAATAGAGACCCCCAAAATGGAGACCCCAAAATTACAGACCCTAAAACAGAGACCCCAAAATGGAGACCCCAAATTACAGACCCCGAAACGGACCCTAAAACAGAGACCCCCAAAATGGTGACCCCAAAATTACAGACCCCAAAATGGACCCTAAAACAGAGACCCCCAAAATTACAGACCCCAAAATTATGGACCCCAAAACGGACCCTAAAACAGAGACCCCAAATTACAGACCCCAAAATGGACCCTAAAACAGAGACCCCAAAATGGAGACCCCAAAATTACAGACCCTAAAACAGAGACCCCAAAATGGAGACCCCAAATTACAGACCCCAGAACAGAGACCCCAAAATGGAGACCCCAAATTACAGACCCCGAAACGGACCCTAAAACAGAGACCCCAAAATAGAGACCCCCCAAAACGGAGACCACCCCACTGCCCCAGGATCCCAAAACCAAAATGGGGTCGGGGCTCCATAAAGGGTTGGTTTTGGGGTCAGGGTTGATTTTGGGGTCAAGGTTCCATACAGGGGTTGGTTTTGGGATTGGGGCTGTTTCTGGGCTCGGGGCTGTTTTTGGGGTCGGGGTTGATTTTGGGCTCAGGGTTGATTTTGGGGTGGGAGTTGATTTTGGGGTCATGGCTCCATACAGGGCTGTTTTTGGGCTCGGGGCTGGTTTTAGGCTTGGGTGCTGGTTTTGGGATCATGGCTCTATGCAGGGGCTGTTTTTGGGGTTGGGGGCTGTTTTTGGGTTCATGGATCCATGCAGGGGCTGTTTTTGGGCTCGGGGTTGATTTTGGGCTTGGGGCTGTTTTTGGGGTCCTGGCTGGTTTTGGCTGTTTTTGGGGTTGGGGGCTGTTTTTAGGGTCCTGGCTGGTTTTGGCTGTTTTTGGGGTTGGGGGCTGTTTTTGGGGTCCTGGCTGTTTTTGGCTGGTTTTGGGGTTGGGGTTGATTTTGGGCTCGGGGATGTTTTTGGGCTCGGGGCTGTTTTTGGGGTTTTGGCTATTTTTCGGGTTGGGGGCTGTTTTTGGGGTCCTGGCTGGTTTTGGCTGTTTTTGGGGTTGGGGGCTGTTTTTGGGGTCCTGGCTGGTTTTGGCTGTTTTTGGGCTTGGGGGCTGTTTTTGGTGTCCTGGCTGGTTTTGGCTATTTTTGGGCTCGGGGCTGTTTTTGGGGTTGGGGGCTGTTTTTGGGGTCCTGGCTGGTTTTGGCTGTTTTTGGGGTTGGGGGCTATTTTTGGGGTTGGGGGTTGTTTTTGGGGTCCTGGCTGGTTTTGGGCTCGGGGCTGGTTTTAGGCTTGGGTGCTGGTTTTGGGGTCATGGCTCCATGCAGGGGCTGTTTTTGGGCTTGGGGCTGTTTTTGGGGTCCTGGCTGGTTTTGGGCTCGGGGCTGTTTTTAAGGTCAGGGCTGTTTTTGGGGTTGGGGGCTGTTTTTGGGGTCATGGCTCCATGCAGGGGCTGTTTTTAGGGCTGGGGGCTGTTTTTGGTGTCCTGGCTGGTTTTGGCTGTTTGTGGGCTCCTGGCTGTTTGTGGGCTCCTGGCTGGTTTTGGGGTCCTGGCTGGTTTTGGGGTCCTGGCTGGTTTTGGCTGTTTTTGGGCTCGGGGCTGTTTTTGGGGTCCTGGCTCCATGCAGGGGCTGTTTTTGGTGTCCTGGCTGGTTTTGGCTGTTTTTGGGGTTGGGGGCTGTTTTTGGGTTCATGGCTCCATGCAGGGGCTGTTTGTGGTGTCCTGGCTGTTTTTGGCTGTTTGTGGTGTCCTGGCTGGTTTTGGCTGTTTTTGGTGTCCTGGCTGTTTTTGGCTGTTTTTGGGCTCCTGGCTGTTTGTGGGCTCCTGGCTGTTTGTGGGGTCCTGGCTGTTTTTGGGGTCCTGGCTGGTTTTGGCTGTTTTTGGGCTCGGGGCTGTTTTTGGCTGTTTCTGGGGTCCTGGCTCCATGCAGGGGCTGTTTGTGGTGTCCTGGCTGGTTTTGGCTGTTTTTGGTGTCCTGGCTGTTTTTGGCTGTTTTTGGGCTCCTGGCTGTTTTTGGCTGTTTCTGGGGTCCTGGCTGTTTGTGGGGTCACCCCCGGGGTCCCCCCCAGGTGTCGCAGCGGGGGCCGGTGCTGAGGAGCCCCGGCTCGGCCGCCCTGACCGTGCAGTGGCCGCTGGAGCTGCCCAATGGGAAATGGCTCCTGTACCCCCTGAGCCTGGAGCTGGGCACCCCCCCCGTGCCCTGCAGCCCCCCGGGAAACCCCCTGCGCCTCGCCCTGGTGAGCCTGGGGGGCACAGGGGGCACAGGGGGGACGGGGGGGAACAGGGGGGACAGGGGGGGACACAGGGGACACAGGGGGGACAGGGGGGACAGGGGGCACAGGGGTGGCCAAAGGTGTCCAGGGGTGGCCACGGGGTGTCCTGGGGGTGTTCTGGGGGTGACGAGGGGTGTCCAGGAGTGCCCAGGGGGTGTCCAAAGGTGGCCAAAGGTGTCCTGGGGGTGTCCAGGGGTGGCCAGGGGTGACCAGGGGTGTCCTGGGGGTGTCCAGGGGTGGCCAAAGGTGTCCTGGGGTGTCCAGGGGGTGTCCAGGGGTGGCCAGAGGTGTCCTGGGGATGTTCTGGGGTGTCCTGGGGTGCCCAGGCAGTGTCCAGGGGTGTCCAGAGATGTCCAAGGGATGTCCAGAGATGTCCTGGGGGTGTCCTGGGGTGTCCAGAGATGTCCTGGGGTGGCCAAAGGTGTCCAGGAGTGCCCAGGGGGTGGCAAAAGGTGGCCAGGGGGTGACCAGGGGTGGCCAGGGGTGACTAAAGGTGTCCAAGGGTGTCCAGGGGTGTCCAGAGGTGTCCAAGGGATGTCCAGGGGTGGCCAGAGGTGTCCAGAGATGTCCTGGGGGTGTCCTGGGGTGTCCTGGGGTGGCCAGAGGTGCCCAGGGGTGCCCAGGGGTGCCCAGGGGTCCCTGTCCCACCCCATCTTTGCCCCCCCAGGAGTCACCAGGCCGGGAGGGCCCCCCTGAGGAGCCCCCGGCCCGCTCGTGGTGGGTGCCCGCGGGGAGGAAGAGGAGGAACGTGACCCTGGTGAGGGCGGGGGGTGTTTGGGGTTGGGGGGCCCTGCCTATGGGGTTTGGGGTCCTCCTCCTTTGGGGGGGGCCTCTGTTCCCAGGATCCCCCTGTGGTCCCTGTGCCCCATTTTGGGCTGTCCCCATTCCCGGGCTGTCCCCATTCCCGGGGTGTCCCCATTCCCAGGGTCACTCCATTCCTGGTGTCCCCATTCCCGGGGTGTCCCCATTCCCAAGGTCCCCCCTGCTCTGTCCTGCCCTGTTCTGGTGTCCCCCCCACTCCCAGTGTCCCCATTCCCGGGCTGTCCCCATTCCCTGGGTGTCCCCATTCCCGGGGTGTCCCCATTCCCGGGGTCACTCCATTCCTGGTGTCCCCATTCCCTGGGTGTCCCCATTCCCGGGGTGTCCCCATTCCTGCGGTCACTCCATTCCTGGTGTCCCCCTGCTCTGTCCTGCCCTGTTCTGGTGTCCCCCCACTCCCAGTGTCCCCACTCCCGGGGTGTCCCCCCCGCCATCCCTGGGATGTCCCCACACTGTCCCCACACCCCCGGGGTGTCCCCACGCTGTCCCCTCACTGTCCCAAGACTGTGCCCAGGGCTGCCGCCCGTTCCGGTGTCCCCCAATCTCCGGGATGTCCCCCTGTTCTGGGATGTCCCCCAATCCCTGGGATGTCCCCCTGTTCCTGGGATGTCCCCACACCCCTGGGGTGTCCCCACGCTGTCCCCTCACTGTCCCCTCACTGTCCCCTGGCTGTTCCCTCACTGTCCCTGGCTGTCCCAGGACTGTGCCCGGGGCACGGCGCGCTGCCGCCCGTTCCGGTGCCCGCTGCCGTCGCTGGAGCGCTCGGAGCTGCGGGCGCGGGGCCGCCTCTGGAACGGGACCTTCCTGGAGGTCAGCGAGAGACCCCCGGGGTGGGTGGGGAGGGGGCTCAGCCCGGCCTGGACCCATCCCCAAATCCCCAAATCCCCAAACCCCAATTCCCCAATTCCCCAATTCCCCAATTCCCCAATTCCCCAAATCCCCAATTCCCCAATACCCCAAATCCCCAATTACCCAGTTCCCCGATTCCCCAATTCCCCAAATCCCCAAATACCCAAATTCCCCAATTACCCAAATCCCCAATCCCCAATTCCCAATTCCCCAAATCCCCAAATCCCCAAATCCCAAATCCCCAAATCCCCAATCCCCAAATCCCCAATTCCCCAAATCCCCAATCCCCAATTCCCCAATTCCCCAATTCCCAAATCCCTGATTCCCCAATTCCCCGCTTCCCCAATTCCCCAATTCCCCAAATTCCCAAATTCCCAAATTCCCAAATCCCCAATTCCCCAATTCCCCAATTCCCCAAATCCCTGATTCCCCAATTCCCCGCTTCCCCAATTCCCCAATTCCCCAATCCCCAAATCCCAATTCCCCAATTCCCCAAATCCCCAATCCCCAATTCCCCAATCCCCAATTCCCCAAATCCCCAAATCCCCAATCCCCAATCCCCAATTCCCCAAATCCCCAATTCCCCAAATCCCCCAATCCCCAATCCCCAATCCCCAAATCCCCAAAACGCCAAATCCCCAATTCCCCAAATCCCTAATTTGCCAATTCCCAAATCCCCAAATCCCCAAATCCCCAATCCCCAATCCCCAAATCCCCAATCCCCAAATCCCCAAATCCCCAATCCCCAAATCCCCAATCCCCCAATTCCCCAATCCCAAATCCCAAATCCCCCAAATCCCATCCCAGGAGTTCCTGGACGTGGAGAACCTGGAGCTGATCGTGCGCGCCGGGGTCTCGGTCTCCTCCCCCCGCGGCAACGTCGTCATCAGGGACGCGGTGGCACAGGTGGGGACACACCCGGGGACACCTGGGGACACCCCTGGGGACACTTGGGGACACCTCTGGGGACCCTCAGACACTCCTGGGAACACCCCTGGGGACACCTGGGGACCCTCGAACACCCCTGGGGACACCTTCAGGAACACCTGGGGACACCTCTGGGGACACCTCTGGGGACACCTCTGGTGACCCTCGGACACCCCTGGGGACACCTTAGGACACCTCTGGACATCCCCAGACACCCCCAGATACCCCTGGGACCCCCTGGACACCCCCAGACCCCCCAGAACCTCCCCAGGATCCCCCCAGCGCCCCCAGCCCCGATGTCCCCCACTGTCCCCAAGCCCCTCCAGTCCCCCTTGATGTCCCCATGGCCCCATTGATCCCCGTGACCCCAGTGTCCCCTGGGTGACCCCAATGACCCCTGGGTGACCCCTGTGACCCCGCAGATGTCGGTGTCCCTGCACCTGGACCCGGGCGTGGCCGTCACCGCCGTCCCCTGGTGGGTGCTGCCCCTGGCGGTGCTGCTGGGGCTGCTGCTGCTGGCGCTGCTCGTGCTGGGGCTCTGGAAGGTGAGGGACCCCCCTGCTATCGCGATATGGCACCATACGGCACGGCATATCGCGATATGGCACCATACGGCACGGCATATCACGATATGGCACCATAGAGTGCGTCATATCGCGATATGGCACCACAGAGCTCAGCACATCGCGATAGGGCACGACACAGTGCGGCATATCACGATATACCCCTTGCTGTCCACTGCCATATCGTGATATCTCACACTGTCTGGTGCCATATCACAATATATTCTCCACTCTCTGGTGCCATATCACGATATATCCCATGCCCTCTGGCGCCATATCGCGATGTCCTGTGCTCTCCAGTGCCATATCGCGATATCTCCCTTGCTGTCCAGTGCCATGGCACGATATCTCATGCTCTCTGGTGCCGTGTCGTGATATACCCCACACTGCCTGGTGCTGTATTGCGATATCTCACTGTGTCCAGTGTCATATCGTGATATCTCACTGTGTCCAGTGCCATGTTGCGATATCTCACTGTGTCCGGTGCCATATCGCGATATCTCACTCTGTCTGGTGCCATATCACGATATCTCACTCTGTCTGGTGCCATATCACGATATATCCCGCTGTCCGGTGCCATATCGTGATATCTCACTCTGTCTGGTGCCATATCGCGATATATCCCTCTGTCTGATGGCATATCACGATATATCCCGCTGTCTGATGCCATATCGCGATATACCCCGCGCTGGCCGCTGCCATGTCGCGATATCTGCGTGCCCTGTCTCCCCCAGCTGGGATTTTTCCGGCGGGCGGCGGCGGCCCCGCCCCCGGCCGTGCCGCGGTTCCGGGCCGTGCGAATCCCCCGGGAGCAGCGGCCGCAGGCCCGCGAGGGCCACACCGGGACCATCCTGCGGCCACAGTGGGCGGCCGGACCCACGGACAGGGACGGGGACGGCGCCGCGCCCGGGCCCGCCTGACGGACACGGCATGGACAGACGGACACGGCTGGACAGACAGACACGGCATGGACAGACGGACACGGCTGGAGAGACGGACACGGCGTGGACAGACGGACACGGCTGGAGAGACGGACACGGCACGAATGGACAGATGGACACGGGAGAGACAGAGACAGCACTGCACCCAGACCCGTCTGATGGACACCCACGGACAGACAGACATGGCATGGACAGATGGACACAGCACGGACACGGGGATGGACACGGGATGGACACGGGGATGGACAAATGGACATGGGGATGGATGTGGGGATGGACAAATGGACATGGGGATGGATGTGGGATGGACAAATGGACACAGGGGTGGACACGGGATGGACAAATGGACACGGGACATGGAGAAATGGACACGGGATGGACACAGGGATGGACACGGCACAGACAGATGGACACGGCACAGACACGGGGATGGACACGGGATGGACACGGGGATGGACAAATGGACATGGGGATGGATGTGGGGTGGACAAATGGACACAGGGGTGGACACGGGATGGACGAATGGACACGGGACATGGAGAAATGGACACGGGATGGACACGGGGATGGACACGGGGGTGGACGTGGGGATGGACAAATGGACACGGGGTATGGACACAGGATGGACACAGGACATGGACAAATGGACACAGAGATGGACCCAAGATGGACACAGAGGGACAGGGACAGGGACAGGGACAGGGACAGGGACAGACCACGGACACCCAGATCCACCCAAGGGACATCCAGGGTGGACACAGGGTGGACTCGGGATGGTCACGTGATGCACTCAGGACATGGGATAAGGGAGAAAGGACACGGACACGGACACAGGACAGGGGACAGGGGACACGGACACAGGACAGGGACAGGGATGATCCCTGGCTGTGCCCCATGGAGGCCCCGCCATGTCCTGGAGCTCCCACGATGGGCAGTGGCCGGACAGAGCCATGGCCCCAGGGGTCAGTTCGGCCCCGGGGGTCACTTTGTCCCCACGGGTCACTTTTTGTCCCCAATAAAAGGCGCTGACCCCACATTGACCCTGAGTGCTTCTTCAGTGTCCAGGGATTGACGCCATGATGGGTGTGGAGGCCGCCATGATGGTTTAAGGCCGCCATGATGGGTGTGGAAGCCGCCATGTTGGGTTAAGGCCGCCATGATGGGTGTGGAAGCCGCCATGTTGGGTTAAGGCCGCCATGATGGGTGTGGAAGCCGCCATGTTGGGTTAAGGCCGCCATGATGGGTGTGGCGGCCGCCATGTTGGGTTAAGGCCGCCATGATGGGTGTGGCGGCCGCCATGTTGGGTTAAGGCCGCCATGATGGGTGTGGCAGCCGCCATGATAGTTTAAGGCCGCCATGATGGGTGTGGCAGCCGCCATGATGGTTTAAGACTGCCATTATGGGTGTGGCGACCGCCATGATGAATGAGGGAGGCCGCCATGTTGGTTGTGACAGCCGCCATGATGGCTTAAGGCCGCCATGTTGGTTATGGCAGCCGCCATGATGGTTGTGGCAGCTGCCATGATGGGAGTTGCTGTTTCTCCGTCAGGCCCGGCCGTGTCTCCCGGACTAACCGGACACGGCCTCACCTCACGGGTCCGTCCCGGCCGCTCCGAACCCGCCACAGCCCCGGTAACGGCGCCCGAAGCGCCACCAGCGCGGCTCTGCCCACACTCAAGATGGCGCCGCGCTCTGAGGCCTCACCGGAACCTCCAACATGGCGGCGCCGGTGACGTCATTCTCCTTCCGGCGCGGGCCGGAAGTGGCGCGGCCATGGCGGCCGGGAGCTCCCGGGGCTGGTGAGGCCGGGGGGGGCCTTGGGGGCACCGGGAGGGGCTTTGGGGGCACCGGGAGGGGCTTTGGGGACACCGGGGGGGCTTTGGGGACACCAGGAGGGCTTTGGGGACACCGGGAGGGCTTTGGGGACGCCGGTGGTGGCGGTTTGGGCGGGGGGTCGGGATCGCGCCTGCGCCAGGCCCGGGTTTGGGGCTGGGGGCGCCGTGAGGGCCCCGCGCCCTCCTCGTGTCCTCTCAGTGTCACCTCAGTGTCCCCAGCCCCCTCCTGTCACCCCCGTGCCCCTCAGGGTCACTTCATTGTCCCCTCAGTGTCCCCAGACCGCCCGTGTCCCCTCTGTGTCCCCATCTTGTCCCCAGTCCCTTCCGGTGTCCCCTCTGCTGTCCCCAAGTGTCTCTCAGTGTCCCCCAGGGTGTGGTGGCACCCAGGGAGGTGACACTGAGGGTCCCTTGTCCCTTCCCTGTCCCCTCCCCTGCGTCCCCAACCTGCCCCCCAAGTGTGGTGTCACCCCTGGGGTGACACGGGTGACACTGGGGTGACACTGGGGTGACATTGCTGTGTCCCCAGATGCCACCATGGCCACCAGCCGCTCAGAGGACGAGGAGTCCCTGGCAGGGCCCAAGCGGGGCCCGGCCACCCCCGTGGGGACTGTCCCCAAACGGCGCAGCTCCTCCAGGTAAGGGACATGGGGACAGGGAGGGGACACAGGGAGGGGACACGGAGGAGGTATGAGAGACGTGAGGGGGGGCTTGGGGACACTTGGGGACACTCCAGGGGGACCCTGTGCTCCCTCCCAGTCCCTCCCAGTCCATCCCAGGTTCATCAAGAGGTGCAAGTTTGACCATGAGCTGGTGGAGTCCAACCTGGCCAAGCTCCCCAGTGCCCTCCCAGTCCCTCCCAGTCAATCCCAGTTAACTCCAGTCAATCCAGCTCCCTCCCAGTCAATCCCAGCTCCCTCCCAGTCCCTCCCAGTGTCTCCCAGTCCATCCCAGTTTGGTGTTTGGGTTCATCAAGAGGCGGAAATTCAACCATGAGCTGGTCGAGTCCAGCCTGGCCAAGCCCCCAGTCCCTCCCAGTCAATCCCAGTCAATCCCAGTCAATCCCAGCTCCCTCCCAGTCAATCCCAGCTCCCTCCCAGTGGCTCCCAGTGGTTCCCAGTGGTTCCCAGTGTCTCCCAGTCCCTCCCAGTCCATCCCAGTTTGGTGTTTAGGTTCATCAAGAGGCGCAAGTTCAACCATGAGCTGGTCGAGTCCAGCCTGGCCAAGCCCCCAGTCCCTCCCAGTCAATCCCAGTCAATCCCAGTCAATCCCAGTTAACTCCAGTCAATCCCAGTCAATCCCAGCTCCCTCCCAGTGTCTCCCAGTGTCTCCCAGTGCATCCCAGTTTGGTGTTTAGGTTCATCAAGAGGCGCAAGTTCGACGATGAGCTGGTCGAGTCCAGCCTGGCCAAGCCCCCAGTGCCCTCCCAGTCCCCTCCCAGTCCCTCCCAGTCCCTCCCAGTCAATCCCAGTCAATCCCAGTCAATCCCAGCTCCCTCCCAGTCCCTCCCAGTGTCTCCCAGTCCCTCCCAGTCCATCCCAGTTTGGTGTTCAGGTTCATCAAGAGGCGCAAGTTCGACCATGAGCTGGTCAAGTCCAGCCTGGCCAAGCCCCCCAGTGCCCTCCCAGTCCCTCCCAGTCAATCCCAGTTAACTCCAGTCAATCCCAGTTAACTCCAGTCAATCCCAGTGGCTCCTACTCCACTCCCAGTGGTTCCCAGTGGTTCCCAGTCCCTCCCAGTCCCTCCCAGTGCATCCCAGTTTGGTGTTTAGGTTCATCAAGAGGCGCAAGTTCAACCATGAGCTGGTCGAGTCCAGCCTGGCCAAGTCCCCCAGTGCCCTCCCAGTCCCTCCCAGTCAATCCCAGTCCCTCCCAGTCAATCCCAGTTTAACCCAGTCAATCCCAGTGGCTCCTACTCCACTCCCAGTGTCTCCCAGCTCCCTCCCAGTGGTTCCCAGTGTCTCCCAGTGGCTCCCAGTGCATCCCAGTGCATCCCAGTTTGGTGTTTAGGTTCATCAAGAGGCGCAAGTTCGACGATGAGCTGGTCGAGTCCAGCCTGGCCAAGCCCCCCAGTCCCCTCCCAGTCCTTCCCAGTCAATCCCAGTTAACCCCAATCAATCCCAGTTTAATCCAGTCAATCCCAGCTCCCTCCCAGTGGTTCCCACTCCCCTCCCAGTGGCTCCCAGTGTCTCCCAGTGTCTCCCAGTCCATCCCAGTTTGGTGTTTAGGTTCATCAAGAGGCGCAAGTTCGACGATGAGCTGGTCGAGTCCAGCCTGGCCAAGCCCCCAGTGCCCTCCCAGTCCCTCCCAGTCAATCCCAGTTTAACCCAGTCAATCCCAGCTCCCTCCCAGTCCCTCCCAGTGTCTCCCAGTGTCTCCCAGTGTCTCCCAGTGCATCCCAGTTTGGTGTTTAGGTTCATCAAGAGGCGCAAGTTCGACGATGAGCTGGTCGAGTCCAGCCTGGCCAAGCCCCCAGAGCCCTCCCAGTCAATCCCAGTCAATCCCAGTTAACTCCAGTCAATCCCAGTCCATCCCAGCTCCCTCCCAGTGTCTCCCAGTGTCTCCCAGTCCATCCCAGTGCATCCCAGTTTGGTGTTTAGGTTCATCAAGAGGCGCAAGTTCGACGATGAGCTGGTCGAGTCCAGCCTGGCCAAGTCCTCGCGGGCCAAGGGGGGTCCCGAGCCCCCCCCCAGACCCGGGGGGGCCGCGGGGCCGGCGGGGGGGGGAGGGGCGGCCGCCGAGCCCCCCCCGGGAGAGAGGAAAAAGGTGGGGAAAAAAAGGGGGAATTTGGGGGAAAAAGGGGGGATTTGGGGAAAAAGGGGGGAATTGGGGGAAAAATATGGGGAATTTGGGGAAAAAAGGGGGGAATTTGGGGGAAAATAGGGGAATTTGGGGGGGGGGAAATGGGGATTTGGGGAAAAAAAGGGGGGAATTTGGGAAAAAAAGGGGGGAATTTGGAGGAAATGTGGGAATTTGGGGGGAAATAGGGGAATTTGGGGGAAAAGGGGGAATTTGGGGGGAAAGGGGGGGAATTTGGGGGAAAAACAGGAATTTGGGGGAGAAAATGGGAATTTGGGGGGGAAAATATGGGAATTTGGGGGGAATAGGGGAATTTGGGGGAAATATGGGAATTTGGGGGAAAAAAGGGGGAATTTGGGGGGAAAATGGGGGGAATTGGGGAAAATAGGGGAATTTGGGAGATTTGGGGGAAAAGGGGGATTTGGGATTGGGGGAAAAGGGAGATTTGGGGGAAAAGGGGGATTGGGAGGAAAAGGGGGATTTGGGATTGGGAGAAAAGGGAGATTTGGGGGAAAAGGGGGATTTGGGATTGGGGGAAAAGGGGGATTTGGGGAAAAGATGGGGATTTGGGGGGAAATGGGGGGAATTGGGGAAAATAGGGGAATTTGGGATTGGGGGAAAAGGGGGATTTGGGGAAAAGATGGGGATTTGGGGGAAAAATGGGGGGAATTGGGGAAAAGATGGGGATTTGGGATTGGGGGAAAAGGGGGATTTGGGGGAAAGATGGGAATTTGGGGGAAAATGGGGGGAATTGGGGAAAAGGGTGGGAATTTGGGAGATTTGGGGGAAAAGGGGGATTTGGGACTGGGGGAAAAGGGAGATTTGGGGGAAAAGGGGGATTTGGGGAAAAGATGGGAATTTGGGATCCCCTCCCTAAAGTCAGCCAGGGACATCCTGGGGACACTCAGGACCCCCCAGGTGCCCCCCAGGTGTCACCCACCCCTGCCCCCCCCCCCCAGGTGTCCCGGGCCGTGCCCCCCCCGGCCCCCCCCGGGCCCGGGCCCCCCCCGGCGCTGCCCAAGAGGCTCAAGAAGAGCAAACCCAGCCCCGCTCCCCGCGACCTGGGCAGGTGGAAACCTGCGGATGATCTGCTGCTCATCAACGCTGTGCTGCAGGTGAGACACCCCTGGGGGGGCTGCCGAGACCCCCACCCGCCTGGGGGACCCCCCTGAGTTGGGGAACCCCCCCCTTGATTGGGGGATTCTGGGGGGTTTTGGGGGGAACCCCTGGAACGGTTGCTTGGGGCCCAATGGGACCTTGTGGTGCAGGTGAGGGCACACCTGGGGGGATTTGGGGAGGTTTTGGGGGTCTCTCCTGATCTTGAGGGACTTGGGGGAGCCCCTCCTCAATTGGGGGATCACCACCCACCTGGGGACCCCCTCTTAATTGGGGACCCCCCTTTAATTGGGGGATCTGGGGGGATTTTGGGGGAAACCCCAGAACGATCGCTTAGGACCCGAAAACTTTTTGTGGTGCAGGTCAGGGAACACCTGGCGGGCTTTGGGGAGGTTTTGGGGGTCTCTCCTGATCTTGAGGGACTTGGGGGAGCCCGTCCTCAATTGGGGGAACCCCCACCCACCTGGGACCCCCTCTTAATTGGGGACTCCCCCTTGATTGGGAAATTCTGGGGGGTTTTGGGGGAACCCCTGGAACGGTCGCTTAGGACCCGATGGCACCTTGTGGTGCAGGTCAGGGCACACCTGGGGGATTTGGGGAGGTTTTGGGGGTCTCTCCTCACCTGGAGGGACTTGGGGGACCCCCACCCACCTGGGGAACCCCCTCTTAATTGGGGACCCCCCATAATTGGGGGATCTGGGGGGATTTTGGGGGAAACCCCAGAACGATCGCTTAGGACCCGAAAACTTTTTGTGGTGCAGGTGAGGGCACACCTGGGGGGCTTTGGGGAGGTTTTGGGGGTCTCTCCTCACCTGGAGGGACTTGGGGGACCCCCTCCTCAATTGGGGGATTCCCACACACCTGGGGACCCCCCTCTTAATTGGGGACCCCCCTTGATTGGGGAATTTTGGGGGGAATCCCCAGAACGGTCGCTTAGGACCCGATGGCACCTTGTGGTGCAGGTGAGGGCACACCTGGGGGGCTTTGGGGAGGTTTTGGGGGTCTCTCTTCATCTTGAGGGACCCCCACCCACCTGGGGAACCCCCTCTTAATTGGGAACCCCCCTTTAATTGGGGAATTTGGGGGGATTTTGGGGGGAACCCCAGAACGGCCTCAGTGGCTCCTTGCGCTGCAGGTGAGACACACCTGGGGGGCTTTGGGCTGTCCCCCTCCCCTGCAGGATTTCGGGGTGACCCCAGCACCCCCAGGACCCCTCCCCTCACCCCCTCCCCCCCTCCCCCGTTGATTTTTGGGGTTCCCCCCCCCCCCAGACCAACGACCTGACCTCGGTGCACCTGGGGGTGAAGTTCAGCTGCCGCTTCACCCTGCGCGAGATCCAGGAGCGCTGGTACTCGCTGCTCTACGACCCCGTCATCTGCAAGTGAGGACAGTTTGGGGGGTCCTGGGGGGCTTCGAGGGGTCCTGGGGGGGTCCCACAGGTGTGGGGGGGGTCCTGGGACACAGGGGATACAGGTGACAGCAGGGTGACACAGGTGACATTTGTGTGACACCCATGGGACACCCGTGTGACACCCAGGAGCGCTGGCACTCGCTGCTCTACGACCCCGTCATCTGCAAGTGAGGACAGTTTGGGGGGTCCTGGGGGGTCCTGGGGGGCTTCAAGGGGTCCCACAGCTGTGGGGGGGTCGTGGGATTCAGGGGACACAGGTGACACCCATGGGACACCCCTGTGACACTTGTGTGACACCCATGGGACACTCGTGTAACACTCAGGAGCGCTGGTACTCGCTGCTCTACGACCCCGTCATCTGCAAGTGAGAGAAATTTGGGGGGTCCTGGGGGGCTTCGAGGGGTCCTGGGGGAGTCCCAGAGGTGTGGGGGGGTCGTGGGACTCAGGGGACACAGATGACACCTGTGTGACACCCATGGGACACTCATGGGACACCCATGGGACACCCAGGAGCGCTGGCACTTGCTGCTCTACGACCCCGTCATCTGCAAGTGAGGGAAATTTGGGGGGTCCTGGGGGGTCCTGGGGGGCTTCAAGGGGTCCCACAGCTGTGGGGGGGGTCGTGGGATTCAGGGGACACAGCTGGCATTTGTGTGACACCCGTGGGACACCCCTGTGACACTTGTGTGACACCCATGGGACACCCGTGGGACACCCAGGAGCGCTGGCACTCGCTGCTCTACGACCCCGTCATCTGCAAGTGGGGACAATTTGGGGGGTCCTGGGGCGACTTTGGGGGGTCCCACGGGTGTGGCAGAGTCAGGGGACACAGGTGACAGCAGGGGGACTCAGGTGACACCCGTGTGACACCCGTGTGACACCCGTGTGACACCGCTGTGGCCCCCATGGGACACCCATGGGACACCCCTGTGGCACCCCTGTGACACCCGTGTGACACCCATGGGACACCCCTGGGACACCCCTGTGACACCCGTGTGACACCCGTGTGACACCCATGTGACACCCGTGTGACACCCATGGGACACCCGTGTGACACCCATGGGACACCCTGTGACACCCATGGGACACCCATGGGACACCCATGGGACACCCAGGAGCTTTTGCTTTAGGACCCTGGGGGGGGTCTCAAGTGTCCCCAAGGGGTCTCAGGGATGTGGCCTGGGGGTCTCAGGGGTTTGGGGACAGTCCCAGGGGTGTCCCCAGTGTCCCTGTCATGCTGGGCCATGGGGCTGTCCCTCAGGGGTGTCAAAGGGCTGTCACACATGTCACATGTGTCCCCAGTGTCCCTGTCCTGCCGGGCCATGCGCCAGCTGCACCCCGAGGGTCACAGGGATGTCCCCATTGTCCCCAATGTCCCCATTGTCCCCATGTCCCCAGTGTCCCTGTCGTGCCAGGCCATGCGCCAGCTGCACCCCAAGGGTCACAGGGGTGTCACACGGGTGTCCCCATTGTCCCCATGTCCCCAGGCTCTCGTGCCAGGCCATGCGGAGGGTTGGGGTGTCCCAGGGGTGTCCCAGGGGTGTCCCCAATGTCCCCATTGTCCCCATTGTCCCCAGGCTCTCGTGCCAGGCCATGCCGAGGGTTGGGGTGTCCCAGGGCTGTCCCAGGGGTGTCCCCAGTGTCCCCAATGTCCCCAGGCTCTCGTGCCAGGCCATGCGCCAGCTGCACCCCGAGGGTCACAGGGATGTCCCCAATGTCCCCAATGTCCCCATGTCCCCATGTCCCCAGGCTCTCGTGCCAGGCCATGCGCCAGCTGCACCCCGAGGGTTGGGGTGTCCCCATTGTCCCCACTGTCCCCATTGTCCCCATGTCCCCAGGCTCTCGTGCCAGGCCCCAGGGGTGTCCCAGGGGTGTCCCCATGTCCCCATTGTCCCCATGTCCCCAGGCTCTCGTGCCAGGCCATGCGCCAGCTGCACCCCGAGGGTCACAGGGATGTCCCCAATGTCCCCATTGTCCCCATGTCCCCAATGTCCCCAATGTCCCCAGGCTCTCGTGCCAGGCCATGCGCCAGCTGCACCCCGAGGCCGTGGCCGCCATCCAGAGCAAGGTCCTGTTCAGCAAGGCCGAGGAGCAGCTGCTGACCCGCGTGCCATCGGTGAGGGACTGTCCCCAAATGTCACCTAGTGTCCCCTAATGTCCCCTAATGTCACCTAACATCACCTAATGTCACCCCATTGCTGCTGACCCGCGTGCCATCGGTGAGGGACTGTCCCCAAATGTCCCCAAACGTCCCCAAATGTCCCCTAATGTCACCTAACATCACCTAATGTCACCCCATTGCTGCTGACCCGCGTGCCATCGGTGAGGGACTGTCCCCACATGTCCCCAAATGTCACCAAATGTCACCTAGTGTCCCCTAATGTCACCTACGGTCACCTAATGTCACCCCATGGCTGCTGACCCGCGTGCCATCGGTGAGGGACTGTCCCCTAATGTCCCCAAATGTCACCCAATGTCATCCCCCTGCTGCTGACCCGCGTGCCATCGGTCAGTGTCCCCTAATGTCCCCTAATGTCACCTAATGTCACCTAACATCACCTAATGTCAATCATCCCCCTGCTGCTGACCTGAGTGCCATTGGTGAGGGACTGTCCCCAAATGTCCCCAAACGTCCCCAAATGTCCCCTAATGTCACCCCATTGCTGCTGACCCGAGTGCCATCGGTCAGTGTCCCCAAATGTCCCCTAATGTCACCTAATGTCACCTAACATCACCCAATGTCAATCATCCCCCTGCTGCTGACCTGAGTGCCATTGGTGAGGGACTGTCCCCAAATGTCCCCAAATGTCACCTAGTGTCCCCTAATGTCACCTAAGGTCACCTAATGTCATCCCACTGCTGCTGACCCGCGTGCCATCGGTCAGTGTCCCCTAATGTCCCCTAATGTCCCCAAATGTCCCCAAATGTCCCCTAATGTCACCTAACATCACCTAATGTCAATCATCCCCCTGCTGCTGACCTGAGTGCCATCGGTGAGGGACTGTCCCCACATGTCCCCAAATGTCACCAAATGTCACCTAAGGTCACCTAATGTCCCCTAACGTCACCCCATTGCGGCTGACCCATGTGTCATTGGTAGGGCCTGTCCCCTGCTGTCCCCTGCTGTCCCCTGACGTGTCCCCAGATGTCCCCAAATGTCCCCAGAGCCTGGTCCTGTCCCTGGACACCTTCCAGGAGCTGCTGCAGGCCGTGTTTTACCCTGCCAGGACCTGTCCCATTCCCTGTCCCTGTGTCCCCTGCCCTGTCCCCGTGTCCCCTGGTGTCCCCTGACGTGTCCCCAAATGTCCCCAAATGTCCCCAGAGCCCCGTCCCCTCGCTGGACACCTTCCAGGAGCTGCTGCAGCACCACCCCATTGTGTTTGACCCTGCCAGGACCTGTCCCATTCCCTGTCCCCATGTCCCCTGCCCTGTCCCTGTGTCCCCTGGTGTCCTCTGACATGTTCCCAAATGTCCCCAAATGTCCCCAGAGCCCCGTCCTGTCCCTGGACACCTTCCAGGACCTGCTGCAGGCCATGTTTTACCCTGCCAGGACCTGTCCCATTCCCTGTCCCTGTGTCCCCTGACGTGTCCCCTGACATGTCCCCAAATGTCCCCAAATGTCCCCAGAGCCCGGTCCCGTCCCTGGACACCTTCCAGGAGCTGCTGCAGCGCCACCCCTCCGTGTTTTACCCTGCCAGGACCCCCAAGGCCCTGCAGCTGCACTGGCAGCTCCTGCGCCAGTACCACCTGCTGCAGGACCAGACAGGTGGGGAGGGCTCCTGGGGGGATTTGGGGGGGTCCTGGAGGGGTTTTGGGGGGTCCTGGGGGGATTTGGGGGGTCCTGGAGGGGTTTTGAGGGTCCCAAGGGGGATTTGAGGGGTCCCAGGGGGAGTTTTGGGGGTTCTGGGAGGTCCTGGAAGGTTTGAGCATCCCCAAAATGCAGCAGCTCCTGCACCAGCACCACCTGATGTAGGAGCAGGCAGGTGGGGAGGGGTCCTCGGGGGGATTTGGGGGGTCCTGGAGGGGTTTTGGGGGGTCCTGGGGAGGATTTAAGGGGATTTGGGGGGTCCTGGAAGGGTTCTGAGAGGATTTAGGGGGTCCCGGAGGGGATTTGGGGGGTCCTGGAAGGTTCAGGGACCCCCAAAGTGCAGCAGCTCCTGCACCTGTAGCACCTGGGGAGGGGTCCTGGGGGGGATTTGGGGGGTCCTGGAGGGGTTTTGGGGACTCCTGGAAGGGTTTGGGGATGATTTAGGGGGTCCTGGAAGGGTTCTGAGAGGATTTGGGGGGTCCCAGAGGGGATTTGGGGGGTCCTGAAAGCTTCAGGGACCCCCAAAATGCAGCAGCTCCTGCACCTGTAGCACCTGGGGAAGGGTCCTGGGGGGGATTTGGGGGGTCCTGGAGGGGTTTTGGGGGGTCCTGGAAGGGATTTCGGGGGTCCTGGGGGGGATTTGAGGGGTCCTGGAGGGGTTTTGGGGGGTCCCAGGGGGGTTTTGGGGAGGTTTTGGGGGGTCTCAAGGGGATTTGAGGGGTCCTGGAAGGGTTTTAGGGTGAATTTGGGAGAATTTGGGGGTCCTGATGGGGGGATCCTAGGGGGATTTGGGGGTCCCAGGTGAGATTTTGGGGGCGTTTTTGGGGGTCCCTGGGTGGGTTTGGGTGGGTCTGGGTCAGTGCAGCCCCACCCCAAGGGGGATCAGGTGGAATTTGGGGTTTTTTGGGTTTTTGGGGTTTTTGGGGTTTTTGGGGGGTCTGACCCCATTGGCCCCGCAGTGCAGCCCCTCCCCAAGGGTGGAATTTGGGATTTTTGGGGTTTTTTGGGGTTTTTTGGGGGGTCTGACCCCATTGGCCCCGCAGTGCAGCCCCTCCCCAAGGGTGGAATTTGGGGTTTTTTGGGGTTTTTTGGGGTTTTTTGGGGGGTCTGACCCCATTGGCCCCGCAGTGCAGCCCCTCCCCAAGGGTGGAATTTGGGATTTTTGGGTTTTTTTTGGGGTTTTTTTGGGGGGTCTGACCCCATTGGCCCCGCAGTGCAGCCCCTCCCCAAGGGTGGAATTTGGGATTTTTGGGTTTTTTGGGGTTTTTTGGGGGGTCTGACCCCCCTGGTCCTGCAGTGCAGCCCCTCCCCAAGGGGGATCAGATCCTGAATTTGGGTTTTTTTTGTGGTTTTTTGGGGTTTTTTGGGGTTTTTTGGGGGGTCTGACCCCATTGGCCCCACAGTGCAGCCCCTCCCCAAGGGGGATCAGGTGGAATTTGGGATTTTTGGGTTTTTTTGGGGTTTTTTGGGGGGTCTGACCCCATTGGCCCCGCAGTGCAGCCCCTCCCCAAGGGTGGAATTTGGGGTTTTTGGGGTTTTTGGGGTTTTTTGGGGGGTCTGACCCCATTGGCCCCGCAGTGCAGCCCCTCCCCAAGGGGGATCAGGTCCTGAATTTCTCTGACGCCGAGGAGCTGCTGGACGATGGCAAACTCAGGTGGGGCTGGGGGATTTGGGGCAAATTCGGGGAAATTTGGGCAAATTTGGGGAATTTGGGGGCATTTGGGGAGGTTTGAGGGGTTTTGGGGGGGTTTGGGGGGAATTTTTTGGGGCTTTGAGGGGGATTTTGGGGGGGAATTTGGGGCATCTGGAGGGGCTTAGAGGGGTCTGGGGGTTCTGGGGGGATTTTGGGAGGGTCCAGGGGGGATTTGGGGGAAGTTTGGGGGATCTGGGGGGGCTTAGAGGGGTTTGGGGGGGGTCTGAGGGGGATTTGGGGTCGATTCGGGGGGAATTGGGGAAAGTTTGGGGGATCTGGGGAGGCTTTGGGGGGGTCTGAGGGGGATTTGGGTTTTGGGGGATTTGGGGTTTTTGGGGTTTTTGGGTTTTTGGGGTTTTTGGGGTTTTTTGGGGGGTTTTGGGGCATTTGGGGTTTTTGGGGGGATTTGGGGTTTTTGGTGTTTTTGGGGGGTTTGGGGTTTTTTGGGGGGTTTGGGGTTTTTGGGGGATTGGGGTTTTTGGGGATTTGGGTTTTTGGGGTTTTTTTGGGGTTTTTTGGTGTTTTTGGGGTCTCTGGGTCACCTCTCCCCCCTTGCAGGGACGTGCGGGACGAGGTCCTGGAGCACGGTGAGAGCCTGGAACCTTCCAGAACCTTCCAGAACCTTCCAGAACCTTCCAGAGCCCCCCAGGCCTGTCTGTGTGTCTGTCCCAGAGCTGAGCCCGGACCCTCTGTCCGTCCGTCTGTCCGTCTGTCTGTCTGATCTGACCCTGTGTCTGTCTGTCTGTCAGAGCTAACTGTGTCTATCTGTCCGTCTCTCTGTCACATCTGACCCTGTCTGTCTGTCCGTCCGTCAGAGCTGACTCTCTCTGTCTCTCTGTTTGTCTGTCCATCCGTCAGAGCTGACCCTGTCTGTCTCTCTGTCTGTCTGTCTGTCTGTGTGTCTGTCAGAGCTGACCCTGTCTGTCTGTCTCTCTGTCTGTCTGTCCGTCCATCAGATCTGACCCTGTCTGTCTGTCTGTCTGATCTGACCCTGTGTCTGTCTGTCAGAGCTGTGTCTGTCTATCTGTCCGTCTCTCTGTCACATCTGACCCTGTCTGTCTGTCCGTCCGTCAGAGCTGACCCTGTCTGTCTGTCTGTCTGTCAGATCTGACCCTGTCTGTCTCTCTGTCTCTCTGTCTGTCTGTCCGTGCAGATCTGACCCTGTCTGTCCGTCCATCAGATCTGACCCTGTCTGTCTGTCTGTCCGTCAGAGCTGACCCTGTCTCTTTGTCTGTCAGATCTGACCCTGTCTGTCTCTCTGTCTGTCTGTCTGTCCGTCTGTCAGAGCTGACCGTTGCTGACCGGCGGCAGAAGCGCGAGATCCGGCAGCTGGAGCAGGAGCTGCACCGCTGGCAGGTGCTGGTGGACTCCATCACAGGTGGGCCTGGCCGGCCGTCTGTCCGTCCGTCTGTCCATCCATCCATCCGTCCGTCCGTCCGTCCGTCCCCGGCTCCGTCTGTCCCTCCCTGGCTCCATCCCTGTGTCCGTCTGTCCATCCTTGGCTCTGGCTCTGTGTCCATCCCTGGCTCCATCCCTGTGTGCAGCTCCCCGTCCGTCCGTCCGTCCATCTGTCCCCGTGTCCCTCTGTCCCCTCACTGTCCCCATTGTCCCCTCACTGTCCCCATTGTCCCCTGGGTGTCCCCATTGTCCCCTCACTGTCCCCTGGGTGTCCCCATTGTCCCCTCACTGTCCCCACTGTCCCCTCACTGTCCCCACTGTCCCCTGGGTGTCCCCATTGTCCCCATTGTCCCCACTGTCCCCTCACTGTCCCCATTGTCCCCATTGTCCCCATTGTCCCCATTGTCCCCTGAGTGTCCCCATTGTCCCCTCACTGTCCCCATTGTCCCCTGAGTGTCCCCATTGTCCCCTCACTGTCCCCATTGTCCCCAGGGTGTCCCCATTGTCCCCTCACTGTCCCCATTGTCCCCAGGGTGTCCCCATTGTCCCCTCACTGTCCCCATTGTCCCCATTGTCCCCTCACTGTCCCCATTGTCCCCCCACTGTCCCCAGGGATGAGCTCCCCGGATTTTGACAGTCAGACTCTGGCCGTGCTGCGGGGCCGGATGGTTCGGTACCTGATGCGCTCCCGCGAGGTGAGACCCCAAAAACGTCCCCAAAACACCCCAAAAACATCCCCCAAAATACCCCAAAAATGTCCCCAAAATACCCCCAAAACACCCCAAAAACATCCACAGAAATACCCCAAAAACATCCCCCAAAATACCCCAAAAACATCCCCTAAAATACCCCAAAATACCCCCAAAATACCCCAAAAACATCCCCAAAATACCCCCAAAAATGTCCCCAAAATACCCCCAAAATACCCCAAAACATCCCCCAAAAAAACCCCAAAAACATCCCCAAAAATACCCCAAAAACATCCCCAAAAATACCCCAAAACCATCCACAAAAATACCCCAAAAAATCCCTCAAAATACCCAAAAACATCCGCAAAATACTCCAAAAACGTCCCCAAAAATACCCCAAAAATACCCCAAAAACATCCCCCAAAATACCCCAAAAACATCCCCCAAAACACCCCAAAAACATCCCCCAAAATACCCCAAAAACATCCCCAAAATACCCCAAAAACATCACCAAAAATACCCAAAATCATCTCCCAAAAATACCCCAAAAACACCCCAAAAATATCCCCAAAAACATCCCCCAAAATACCCCAAAAGCATCCCCCAAAATACCCTAAAAATGCCCCCAAAATACCCCCAAAACATCCCCAAAAATACCCCAAAACTTCCCCCAAAATACCCCAAAAATATCCCCAAAATACCCCCAAAACACCCCAAAAACATCCCCAAAATACCCCAAAAATAACCCCAAAACACCCCAAAAACATCCCCCAAAATACCCCAAATATGTCCCCAAAATACCCCCAAAACACCCCAAAACATCCCCTAAAATACCCCAAAACCATCCTTCAAAATACCCCAAAAACATCCCCAAAAATACCCCAAAAACATCTGCAAAAATACCCCCAAAATACCCCAAAACATCCTCCAAAATACCCCAAAAACATCCCCAAAATACCCCAAAAATGTCCCCAAAATACCCCAAAACCATCCACAAAAATACCCCAAAAAATCCCTCAAAATACCCAAAAACATCCGCAAAATACTCCAAAAACGTCCCCAAAAATACCCCAAAAATACCCCAAAAACATCCCCCGAAATACCCCAAAAACCACCCCCAAAATACCCCAAAACATCCCCCAAAAAAACCCCAAAATCATCTCCCAAAAATACCCCAAAAACATCCCCCATAATACCCCAAAAACATCCCCAAAAATAACCCAAAAACATCCCCCAAAATACCCCAAAAATAACCCAAAAACATCCCACAAAATACCCCAAAAACATCCCCAAAACTACCCCAAAACATCCGCAAAACTACCCCAAAAACATCCCCAAAATACCCCTAAATACCCCTAAATACCCCAAAAACATCCCAAAAATGTCCCCAAAACCCAAAAAGCACCCCGAAAACACCCCCAAAACCCCCAAAATAACCCAAAACCCCCAAAAAACCCCAAAAAACCCAAAAACCCCCCAAAAAGCCCCCAAAAAACCCCAAATCCCCCCAGATCACCCTGGGATCCCTCCAGAAATCCTCAGCAACTCCCCCTAAAAAACCCAAAAAAACTCCAAAAAACCCCCCCAAAAAAACCCCAAAAAACCCAAAAAAACCCCAAAAACCCCAAAAACCCAAAAAAAACCCCAAAAACCCCCAAAAAACCCCAAAAAACCCCAAATTCCCCCAGATCACCCTGGGCAGAGCCACCAAGGACAACCAGATCGACGTGGACCTGGCTCTGGAGGGCCCAGCCTGGAAAATCTCCCGCAAGCAGGGTGGGTTTGGGGCTTTTTGGGGGATTTGGGGTTTTTTTGGGGCATTTGGGTTTTTTGGGGGTTCTCCAGTGGTTTTTGGGGGTCCTCACAGGGATTTTGGGGCGTTTTTGGGGCGTTTTTGGGGTGTTTTTATGGGGTTTTCGAGGGGAGTTGCTGATGTGTTTGGAGGGATCTTGGGGTGACCTGGGGGGAATTTGGGGGGGATTTGGGGTTTTTTGGGGTTTTTTGGGTGGCTTTTGAGGTCCCCCATGGGTTTGGGGATGTTTTGGGGGTAATTTCCAGGTTTTTTGGAGATTTCTGGGTATTTTTTGGGGTTTTTGAGGGGAGTTCCTGAGGTTTTTGAGAGGATCCAGGGTAGGACCTTGGGGGAGTTTTTTAGGGAGGATTTGGGGTTTTTTTGGGGGGCTTTTTATGGGGTTTTTGAGGGGATCCCAGGGTGCTCAGGGTTTTTTGGGATTTTTTGGGATCCCCCAGGGAGATTTGGGGTTTTTTGGGATACCCTGAAGGATTTTTTGGAGCCATTTTTGGGGCCGTTTCTATCCAAACTCCTCCCTTATCTCCACCACCAACCAACCCCAAAACCCTCAGGGGTGGTCGGGAACCCTTTGGAATTTTTGGGAATTCCCAGAAATGCCCCGAAATGCCTCAAAATGCCCCAAAATTCCCAAAAATTCCCGAATTTTCCCCTTTCCCAGGGGTGATCAAGCTGAAGAACAACGGGGAATTCTTCATCGCCAACGAGGGCCGGCGGCCGATCTTCATCGACGGCCGCCCCGTGCTGGGGGGCAGCAAATGGAAACTCAGCAACAACTCCGTGGTCGAGGTGGCATTGGGGGGGCCTGGAGGGGATTTGGGGGGGCCTGGGAAAAATTTGGGGGGTCCTGGAGGGGTTTGGGGCAGATTTGGGGGGGTTGGGGGGGAATTTGAGGCGTTTTGGGGAGTCCGCGAGGAGTCCTGGGGGAGTTTTGGGGAGTACCTAAGGGGTCTGAGCAGGATTTTGAGGGGGATTTGGGGGTTCTGGAAGGATTTGGGGGGTCCTGGTAAAAATTTGGGGGGTCCTGGAGGGGATTTGGGGGAGATTTGGGGGGGTTTGGGGGAGATTTGGGGGGAATTTGAGGCGTTTTGGGGAGTCCGCGAGGGGTCCTGGGAGGAATTTGGGGAGTTCCTAAAGGGTCTGAGCAGGGTTTGAGGGGGATTTGGGGGTCCTGGGGGGGTATTTGGGGGTCCTGGAGGGAATTTGGGGGGTCCTGGTAAAAAACTGGGGGGTCCTGGAGGGGTTTGGGGCAGATTTGGGGGGAATTTGAGGCGTTTTGGGGAGTGCGCGAGGGGTCCTGGGAGGAATTTGGGGAGTTCCTAAAGGGTCTGAGGGGGTTTTGAGGGGGATTTGGGGGTTCTGGAAGGGTTTGGGGGGTCCTGGAGGGGATTTGGGGAGGGGTCTCTGGGGTTTTTGGGGTCTCTGGGGTTTTGGGGAGGGGTCTCTGGGTTTTTGGGGTCTCTGGGGTTTTGGGAAGGGGTCTCTGGGGTTTTTGGGGTCTCTGGGTTTTTGGGGTCTCTGGGGTTTTGGGAAGGGGTCTCTGGGGTTTTTGGGGTTTTGGGGTTTTGGGGAGGGGTCTCTGGGGTTTTGGGGTCTCTGGGGTTTTGGGTTTTTGGGTTTTTGGGGGTCCTGAGGGGTTTGGGGAGGGGTCTCTGGGTTTTTGGGGTCTCTGGGGTTTTGGGGTTTTTGGGTTTTGGGGAGGGGTCTCTGGGGTTTTTGGGGTCTCTGGGGTTTTTGGGGTCTCTGGGATTTTGGGGTTTTGGGGAGGGGTCTCAGGATTTGGGGAGGGGTCTCTGGGGTTTTTGGGGTCTCTGGGATTTTGGGATTTTGGGGTTTTTGGGGTTTTGGGGAGGGTCTGACGCCCCCCTCCCCCCAGATCGCCAGCCTCCGCTTCGTGTTCCTGATCAATCAGGAGCTGATCGGGATCATCCGCAGCGAGGCCGCGCGCCTGGGCCAGCAGTGACACCGGGACAGACCAGTACAGACCAGTACGGACCAGTACGGACCAGTACGGACCAGTATGGACCAGTACGGACCAGTACGGACCAGTACAGACCAGTACGGACCAGTGTGGGACTGGGACTGCCCCAGTGACACCAGGGACACCAGTAACACCAGTATAGCACCAGTGTGGGACTGGGACTGCCCCAGTGCTCCCAGTATGGGACTGGGACTGTCCCAGTGACCTCCCAGTAACACCAGTTTGGGACTGGGAGTGTCCCAGTGACACCAGGGACACCAGTAGGGCACCACTGACACCAGTTTGGGACTGGGACCATCCCAGTTACCTCCCAGTGCTCCCAGTATGGGACTGGAACCATCCCAGTGACACTGGTGTGGGACTGGGACTGTCCCAGTTTGGGACTGGGATTATCCCAGTGACCTCCCAGTTTGGGACTGGGACCCTCCCAGTGCTCCCAGTTTGGGACTGGGAGTGTCCCAGTGACACCAGTAGGGCACCACTGACACCAGTATGGGACTGGGAGCCTCCCAGTATGACCAGTATGACACCAGTGTGGGACTGGGATCATCCCAGTGCTCCCAGTATAGGACTGGGACTGTCCCAGTGACCTCCCAGTAACACCAGTATCAAACTGGGATTGTCCCAGTGACACCAGTTTGGGACAGGGACCATCCCAGTGCTCCCAGTTTGCGACTGGGGACCCCCCCAGTGCTCCCAGTATGGAACTGAGATCCTCCCAGTCCTCCCAGTTTGGGGCTGGGACCCTCCCAGTGCTCCCAGTATGGAACTGGGATTGTCCCTGTGCTCCCAGTATGGGATTGGGACCCTCCCAGTGCTCCCAATATGGGACTGAGATCCTCCCAGTACTCCCACTATGGAACTGGGACCCTCCCAGTGCTCCCAGTTTGGGGCTGGGACCCTCCCAGTGCTCCCAGTTTGGGGCTGGGACCCTCCCAGTGCTCCCAGTTTGGGGCTGGGCTCCCCCCACCCCAGCCCAATCATCAGGGGCTGAATTTCCTTGGAATTGCCCCAAAATTCCCCTCCCAAATCCCAAATTTTGGCTCCTTCCCAGGGGAAAAAAAAGAAAAAATTCCCAATTTTTAAAGCTCCAAAGTTTTTATTGGATTTGTTCTCAAGTTTTCGTTCATTGAAAGGGAAAAAATTCCCAAAAAAACAAAAAAAAACCCCAAAAGAAAACCCCAAACTTGGGGAAAAATGGGGAAAAAAAAAGGGAAATTGGGGGAAATTGGGGAATCTCCCAAAATTCCCCAAAATTCCCAAAAATTCGGGGCTGGGATTGGGGTTTGGGGAGGGGGGGAGGAGGAAATTCCTGAAATAAATTCCAGAGAAAATCCAAAAATGCTGGAGTGTCGTGGGGAGGGGGGGACACCACAAATCCCAAAGGGAAAATCCCAAAAAATCCCAAATTCCAAAGAGAAATCCCAAATTCCCAAAGGGGAAACCCCAAATTTTGGGTGAAAATCCCAAATTTTGGGGTTAAATCCCAAATTCCAAAGGGAGATCCCAAAAGCCAAAGGGGAAACCCCAAATTTTGGGGTTAAATCCCAAATTCCAAAGGAAAATCCCAAAAGCCAAAGGGGAAACCCCAAATTTTGGGGGAAAATCCCAAATTCCAAAGGGGAAACCCCAAATTTTGGGGTTAAATCCCAAATCCCAAAGGGAAATCCCAAAAGCCAAAGGGGAAACCCCAAATGCTCAAAGGGAAATCCCAAATTTTGGGGGAAAATCCCAAATTCAAAAGGGAAATCCCAAATTCCCAAAGGAAAATCCCAAATTCCAAAGGGAAATCCCAAATCCCAGAGGGAAATCCCAAATTTTGGGGGAAAAATCCCAAATCCCAGAGGGGAAAATTCCCAAATTTTGGGGGGTCAGGAAGGAAGGGACCCCCCCAGATCCCACAGGGACATCCCAGATTTTGGGAGACCCCAAAACCCCAAATTCTCCCCCCCAAAATCCCAAAATTTCCCCCCCAAAACCCCAAATTTCATCCCCAAAATCCCAAATTTCAGCCCCAAAACCCCAAATTTCAGCCCCAAAACCCCAAATTTCATCCCCAAAATCCCAAATTTTCCATCCCCAAAATCCCAAATTTTCCCCCCCAAAATCCCAAATTTCCCCCGTTCCCATCCCGGCTCTTCCCTCGCTGCCAGCGCGAGGTCGGGGTTGGGATTTTGGGAATTTTTTGGGGGGAAAAATTCCGGGATTGGGACAAAACCAAACCCCAAAAATCCCAGTGGGAAAAAAGACGGGAAGAGGGGGGGAAAAATGGGAAAAAAAAGGGAAAAAATGGGAAAAAAAGGGAAAAAAATGGGAAAAAAAGAGGGAAAAAAATGGGGGAAAAAATTGAAAAAAGGGGGAAAAAAGAGGGAAAAAAAGGGGGAAAAATGGGGGAAAAAATGGGAAAAAAGGGAAAAAAGTGGGAATGGCAGGGAGTGGGATCTGTGAGCGTTCCCGGGGTGGATCCCAAATCCCATCCCCAATTTTGGGGCTCTCAGGAATTGGCGCCCTCGGGGCGGCTCCTGCGGGGCCCCGGGCGGCTCCGGGCGGGTTTGGGGTCCCCGGAGGGTTTGGGGCTTTTGGGGTTTTGGGGGGGTTTGGGGCTTTTGGGGTTTTCAGGGGTTTTGGGGGATTTGGGGTTTTCAGGGGTTTTGGGGGATTTGGGCTCTCCGGGGTTTTTGGGGTCTCCGGGGTTTTGGGGGGATTTGGGGTTTTTGGGGTTTTCAGGGTTTTTGGGGTTCTCGGGGTTTTTGGGATTCTCGAGGCTTTTGGGGTTTTTGGGGTTCTCGAGGTTTTTGGGATTCTCGAGGTTTTTGGGGTTTTTGGGGTTCTCAGGGTTTTTGGGGTTCTCGGGGTTTTTGGGGTTTTTGGGGGTCCCCGGGGGGCGCTGGGGGGATGGGCGGGGTCCGGCTGCTCCCGGGGGTTTCCGGCTCCGCTGGGGCGGCTGCGGGAAAAGGGGAAATGATCCCAAATCCCGGGAAATAATGATCCCAAATCCTGGGAAATGATCCCAAATCCTGGGAAATAATGATCCCAAATCCCGGGAAATGATCCCAAATCCCGGGAAATGATCCCAAATCCTGGAAATGATCCCAAATCCCAGGAAATGATGATCCCAAATCCTGGGAAATAATGATCCCAAATCCCAGGAAATGATCCCAAATCCCGGGAAATGATCCCAAATCCTGGGAAATAATGATCCCAAATCCTGGGAAATGATCCCAAACCCCAAATCCCAATCCCAGAGAAAAGCCCTGAATTCCCAAATTCCGGGAAGGGTGGGAGAACCTGGATCCTGAATCCCAGTGCCAGCCCCTCCCAACCCTGACCCCAAACCTGACCCTGACCCCAAACCTGACCCCAACCCCAACCCCAACCCCAACCCCAACCCCGACCCCAACCCCAACCCCAACCCCACCCATTCTGGGGGCTGGCCCTGGGTCCCCATTCCCAGCAATCCCAATCCTGATCCCAACATTCCCAATCCTGAACCCCTGATCCCCCACCCAGCCCTGATCCCATTCCCAAACCCCATCCCAAATCTCAGAACTCATGATCCCAATCCCAAATCCCAAATCCCAGATCCCAAATCCCATCCCAATCCCAAATCCCTTCCCAATCCCCAAATCCCTTCCCGATCCCAAATCCCTTCCGATCCTGAACCCAATCCTAAAATCCATCCTGATCTCAAATCCCAAACCCCATCCCAATCCCATCCCGATCCCAAATCCCCTTCCTGATCCCAATCCCATCCCAATCCCAAAACCCCATCCCAATCCCATCCCCATCCCAATCCCAAATCCCATCCTAGATCCCAAATCCCCATCCCAATCCCAAATCCAAATCCCAGATCCCAAATCCCATCCCCATCCCCATCCAAATCCCAGATCCCAAATCCCATCCCAATCCCCATCCCAAATCCCAGATCCCAAACCCCCATCCCCAAACCCCAAATCCCCATCCCCGCTGTCCCAGCCCCACCTGTGGGGTCGGGGGGTGGCTCCGTTGGGGCCGCGCCGCCCTCAGGGGATCCCGGGGCCGATCCCGACGGGAATCCCGGGGCTGATCCCATTGGGAATCCCAGTGTTGATCCCAATGTTGATCCCGTTACTGATCCCATTCCTGATCCCATTGTGGATCCCATTCCTGATCCCGTTGCTGATCCCGTTGTGGATGCGGGGCCGGAGCTGCAGCGGGAGCGGCTGGAATAGCTGGGCCTGGGGTGGGAAACTGCAGAGAGAGACTGGGAATGCTGGGAATGCTGGGAATGCTGGGAATACTGGGAACACTGGGAGCACGAAGGCCGGGGACATTCCCAGGGCAGATTCCTGAGGGTTTCTCCCAGGTTTTTCCCAGTGTTTTCCCATGGGATTTTCCCGTTTTTTCCCGGATTTGCAGCCCCACCTTGCCCGAAGGCCAAGGACATTCCCAGGGCAGTTTCCCCAGGTTTTTCCCAGGTTTTTCCCGGTTTTTCCCGGAATTCCAGCCCCACCTTGCCCCGAAGGCCGGGGACATTCCCAGGGCAGATTCCTGAGGGTTTTTCCCAGGTTTTTCCCGTTTTTTTCCTGGAATTCCAGCCCCACCTTGCCCGAAGGCCGGGCACATTCCCAGGGCAGTTTTCCCAGGTTTTTCCCAGTTTTTTCCCAGTTTTTCCCGGAATTGCAGCCCCACCTTGCCCGGAGGCCAAGGACATTCCCAGGGCAGAGTCCTGAGGGTTTTTCCCATGGGATTTTCCCAGGTTTTTCCCATGGGATTTCCAGCCCCCACCTTGCCTGAAGGCCAAGGACATTCCCAGGGCAGAGTCCTGAGGGTTTTTCCCATGGGATTTTCCCAGTTTTTCCTGGAATTCCAGCCCCACCTTGCCCCGAAGGGCCGGGGACGCTCCCAGGGCAGATTCCTGAGGGTTTCTCCCAGGTTTTTCCCGTTTTTTTCCTGGAATTCCAGCCCCACCTTGCCCAAGGGCCAAGGACATTCCCAGGGCAGTTTTCCCAGGTTTTTCCCAGGTTTTTCCCAGGTTTTTCCCATGGGATTTTCCCAGTTTTACCCAGAATTGCAGCCCCACCTTGCCTGAAGGCCGGGGACATTCCCAGGGCAGTTTTCCCATGGGATTTTCCCAGTTTTTCCCCGGATTTGCAGCCCCACCTTGCCCGAAGGCTCCGATGCTGCCCCTCAGGGCCTCGAGGTCGCAGCCGAAGCGCCCGGGCCCTGCCCAGCTCCTCATCGAACTTGCGCTCGCTGACAAAGTGCTGGGAACAACGGGAAATGCGGGAATTCCCATTGGGAATGGGGCTGGGAACAACGGGAAATGAGGGAATTCCGTGGGAATGGGGCTGGGAACAACGGGAAATGCGGGAATTCCGTGGGAATGGGGGCTGGGAACAACGGGAAAATGCGGGAATTCCATGGGAATGGGGCTGGGAAAGGGGGAATTTCCATGGGAATGGGGCTGGGAACAACGGGAAATGAGGGAATTCCGTGGGAATGGGGCTGGGAATGGGGGAATCCCATTGGGAATGGGGAACGATGGGAATTCCCGTGGGAATGGGGCTGGGAATGGGAAATCCGGGAATTCCCATGGGAATGGGGGCAGGGAAAAAAGGGGAATTCCCGTGGGATGGGGCTGGGGAAAGGGGGAATTCCTGTGGGAATGGGGGAATCCGGGAATTCCCATTGGGAATGGGGCTGGGAAAAGGGGAATCCCACTGGGAATGGGGCTGGAAACAATGGGAATTCCACTGGGAATGCGGAACAATGGGAATTCTCATTGGAATGGGGCTGGGAAATCCGGGAATTCCCCTTGGGAATGGGGCTGGGAACAACGGGAATTTCCATGGGAATGGGGCAGGGAACAATGGGGAATCCCATTGGGAATGGGGCAAGGGAACAATGGGGAATCCCATTGGGAATGGGGCTGGGAAAGGGGAATTCCATGGGAATGGGGAACAATGGGGATTCCCATGGAATGGGGCTGGGAAAGGGGGAATTCCCACTGGGAATGGGGTGAGTATTCCCATGGGATTGGGTTGGAATTCCCAAGGGATTGGGGCTGGAGTTTTAGTGGGATTGGGGTCAGGAATTCCCATGGAATGGGGGCAGGATTTTTATGGGATTTGGGGCCAGGAATTCCCACGGGATCGGGGCAGGAATTCCAATGGGATTGGGGCTGAATTCCCATGGGATTGGGGTCAGGATTTTTATGGGATTTGGGGCAGGAATTGCAATGGGATTGGGGCAGGAATCCCCATAGGATGGGGCTGAATTCCAATGGGATTTGGGGCAGGAATTCCAATGGGATTTGGGCAGGATTTTTATGGGATTTGGGGCAGGAATTGCCATGGGATTTGGGGCAGGATTTTTATGGGATTGGGGGCAGGAAATCCCACAGGATTGGGGCTGAATTCCCATGGGACTGGGGTCAGGATTTTTATGGGATTTGGGTCGGGATTTTTATGGGATTTGGGGCAGGAATTCCCACGGGATCAGGGCAGAAATTCCCATGGGATTGGGGCAGGAATTCCAATGGGATTGGGGTCGGGATTTTTTATGGGATTTGGGGCAGGAATTCCCACGGGATTTGGGCTGGAATTCCCACGGGATTTGGGCTGGAATTCCCAGGGGATCGGGGCAGGAATTGCAATGGGATTTGGGCAGGATTTTTATGGGATTTGGGGCAGGGAATTCCAATGGGATTTGGGCAGGATTTTTATGGGATTTGGGGCAGGGAATTCCCATGGGATCGGGGGTCGGGGATTTTTATGGGATTTGGGGCAGGATTTTTATGGGATTTGGGGCAGGAATTCCAATGGGATTTGGGGCAGGATTTTTATGGGATCAGGGCAGGAATTCCCAGGTTCCCAGCCACCTTGATGTCCGCCCTCAGCTCCAGCAGCTGCTCCTCCGACATCCCCGGGGCCGCCTCCGTCAGCTCCCGCAGGGCCTCGGCCCGGCGCTGCCGCAGGGAGAGCAGATCCACTGGGAAAATGGGGGAAAAATGGGAATTTTGGGAAAAAACATTGGGAATTTGGGATAAAACACTGGGAATTGGGGATAAAACACTGGGAATTTGGGATAAAACACTGGGAATTGGGGATAAAACACTGGGAATTGGGGATAAAACACCGGGAATCGCAGCCCGGGGCTGCCGCAGGGAGAGCAGATCCACTGGGAAAATGGGATAAAAAATGGGAATTTTGGGAAAAAACATTGGGATAAAACACTGGGAAATTGGGATAAAACACTGGGAATCCCAGCCCGGCGCTGCCACAAGGACAGGAGATCCACTGGGAAAATGGGATAAAAACTGGGAATTTTGGGATAAAAACTGGGAATTTGGGATAAACACCAGGAATCCCAGCCCGGCGCTGCCGCAGGGACAGGAGATCCACTGGGAAAGGGGGGAAAAAATGGGAATGTTGGGATAAAACACTGGGAAATTGGGGAATAAACATTGGGAATTTGGGATAAAATACTGGGAAATTGGGATAAAATACCAGGAATTGGGGAATGAAACATTGGGAATCCAGCCCGGCGCTGCTGCAGGGCCAGGAGATCCACTGGGAAAGGGGGCAAAAACCAGGAAATTGGGAATAAAAACTGGGAATTGGGAATAAAAACTGGGAATTGGGAATAAACATCGGGAATTTGGGGAATAAACATTGGGAATTGGGGAAAAAACAGCAGAAATTTGGGATAAAACATCAGGAATCCCAGCCCGGCGCTGCCGCAGGGACAGGAGATCCACTGGGTAAATGGATAAAAAACTGGGATAAAAACTGGGAATTTGGGAATAAAAACTGGGAATTAGGGGTAAAACATCGGGAATTTGGGATAAAACACCAGAAATTTGGGATAAAACACCGGAATTGGGGAATGAAACACCGGGAATCCCAGCCCGGGGCTGCTGCAGGGCCACAGAAAATGGGAATCAAAGTTGGGAATTTTGGGGAATTTTGGGAATTCTCCTCACTTGCTTCTGCCTTGACTTTGTCCATCTCGGCCAGCAGAGCCACCTCCCGGTCCATGAGGCTGGAGAGGGGAAAAAATGGGGAAAAATGGGGAAAAGTGGGAAAAAATGGGAAAAAACGGGGAAGGGAAAGGAAGGGAAGGGGAGGGAGCGCTCGGCGGGAATTCCGGGAATCGCCGCCAGGGGGCGCCCGGAGCCGCGGGAAAATCGGGAATTGGGGCCCAAATCCCACAAAATTCCCACAAAATCCCCCAAATTCCCCACAAAATTCCCCCAAATTGCGTTTTCCAGTCATCCCCCCCATCCCAAAGCTCTCGGAATTGCCGAATTTGGGAATTCCTGACCCAAAAGCTCCGGATGTCCCTGAACCCCACCCTGACCCTGCACAGGGAATTCTCCATCCCAATTCCCAAATTCCTGATCCCAGCCCATCCCGAACCCCCAGAATCCCCATTTTTTCCCCCAAAATTCCCATTTTTTCCCCATTTCCCCCCCCATTTCCCTGGATTTTTCCCTACCAGCTCTGGATCTCTCCAAACACCCCCTTCACCCTGTACAGGGAATTCTCCATCCCAGCCCATCCCGAACCCCCAGAATCCCCATTTTCCCCCCATTTTCAGTCCCAGAATCCCCATCTTTCCTCCCAGAATCCCGATTTTTTTCTGGATTTTCCCCATTTTTTCCCCATGTTTCCTACCAGCTCTGGATCTCCCTGAACACGCCCCTCACCCTGTACAGGGAATTCCCCATCCCAGCCCATCCTGAACCCCCATTTTCCCCATTTTTCTGCCCCATTTTCCCCATTTTTTTCTGGATTTTTCCCCATTTTCCCCCATTTTCCCCATGTTTCCCTACCAGCTCTGGATCTCTCCAAACACCCCCTTCACCCTGCACAGGGAATTCCCCATCCCAGCCCATCCTGAACCCCCAGAATCCCCAATTTTCCCCCATTTTCACTCCCAGAATCCCCATTTTTCCCCATTTTCCCCCATTTTTTTCCCCATTTTTCCCTACCAGCTCTGGATTTCTCCAAACACCCCCCTCACCCTGTACAGGGAATTCTCCATCCCAGCCCATCCCGAACCCTCAAAATTCCCATTTTTCCCCCCATTTTCAGTCCCAGAATCCCCATTTTCCCCCCATTTTTCCCCATTTTCTCCCCATTTTCACTCCCAGAATTCCCATTTTTCCCCATTTTCCCCCATATTTCCCTACCAGCTCTGGATCTCCCTGAACACCCCCTCACCCTGCACAGGGAATTCTCCATCCCAGCCCATCCCGAACCCCCACAATCCCCATTTTTTGCCCCATTTTCCCATTTTTTCTCCCAGAATCCCCATTTTTTCTGGATTTTCCCCATTTTTTTCCCCCATTTTTCCTGACCAGCTCTGGATCTCTCCAAACACCCCCTTGACCCTGCACAGGGAATTCTCCATCCCGAACCCCCACAATCCCCATTTTTCCCCATTTCCCCCCCATTTTCAGTCCCAGAATCCCCATTTTTCCCCCATTTTCAGTCCCAGAATCCCCATTTTTTGCCCCAGAATCCCCATTTTTTCTGGATTTTCCCCATTTTCACTCCCATTTTCCCCATTTCCCCCCCATTTTTTCTGGATTTTCCCCATTTTCACTCCCATTTTCCCCATTTTTTCCCCCATTCTCCTGACCAGCTCTGGATCTCCCCAAACACCCCCTTCACCCTGTACAGGGAATTCTCCACCCCAGCCCATCCTGAACCCCCAGAATCCCAAATTTCACTCCCAGAATCCCCATTTTTTGTCCCATTTTCCCCATTTTCACTCCCATTTTCCCATTTCCCCCCCATTTTTTTCTGGATTTTCCCCATTTTTCTCCCATTTTTCCTGACCAGCTCTGGATCTCTCCAAAGACGCCCTTGACCCTGCACAGGGAATTCTCCATCCCAGCCCATCCTGAACCCTCAAAATTCCCATTTTCCTCCCAGAATCCCCAATTTTCCCCCCATTTTTTGCCCCAGAATCCCCATTTTTCCTGGATTTTCCCCATATTTTCCCTGGATTTCCCTACCAGCTCTGGATCTCTCCAAACACCCCCTTCACCCTGCGCAGGGAATTTTCCACCTCGTCCCTGAGCAGGGCCCGGAACCGCGCCAGGGCCACGGAGCAGCGCTGGAGATCCTTGAGAGAGCGCTCCAGGCTGGGGCCTGAGGGGGAAATAATGGGGAAAAATGGGGGAAATGATGGGGAAAAATTGGGAAAATAATGGGGAAAATATGGGGGAAATAATGGGGAAAAATTGGGAAAATAATGGGGAAAATATGGGGGAAAATGGGGGGGAAAATTGGGAAAATAATGGGGGAAATAATGGGGAAAATATGGGGGAAATGATGGGGAAATGATGGGGAAAATATGGGGAAAATATGGGGAAAATATGGGGGAAAATGGGAGGGAAAATTGGGAAAATAATGGGGAAATAATGGGGGAAATATGGGGGAAATAATGGGGGAAAATATGGGGGAAAATATGGGGAAAAATGGGGGAAAATATGGGGGAAATATGGGGGAAAAATTGGGAAAATAATGGGGAAATATGGGGAAAATATGGGGGAAATGATGGGGAAATAATGGGGGAAATATGGGGGGAAAAATGGGGAAAATATGGGGGAAATATGGGGAAATGATGGGGAAAATATGGGGAAAAATTGGGAAAATAATGGGGAAATAATGGGGGGAATATGGGGGGAAATATGGGGGGAAATATGGGGGAAATATGGGGAAATGATGGGGAAAATATGGGGAAAATATGGGGAAAAATTGGGAAAATAATGGGGAAATAATGGGGAAAATATGGGGGAAATAATGGGGAAAATATGGGGGAAATGATGGGGGAAATATGGGGGGAAATGGGGGAAATGATGGGGGAAATATGGGGGAATAATGGGGGGAATGGGGCAAATAATGGGGAAATAATGGGGGAAAAAATTGGGAAAATAATGGGGAAATAATGGGGGGAATATGGGGGGAAATATGGGGGAAAATATGGGGGAAAATGGGGGAAATAATGGGGGAAATATGGGGGGAAATGGGGGAAAATAATGGGGGAAATATGGGGAAAATATGGGGAAAATAATGGGGGAAATGGGGGAAATAATGGGGGGAAAATGGGGGAAATAATGGGGAAATAATGGGGAAAATATGGAGGAAATGGGGGAAATGATGGGGGAAATATGGGGGAAATATGGGGGGAAATATGGGGGAAAATGGGGGGAAATAATGGGGAAAATATGGGGGAAATAATGGGGAAAATAATGGGGAAATTATGGGGAAAATATGGGGAAAAATGGGAGAAAAATTGTGGAAAATATGGGGGAAATATGGGGGAAATATGGGGAAATATGGGGGGGAAATGGAAATGATGGGGAAAATATGGGGAAATATGGGGGAAAATGGGGGAAAAATGGGGGAATGGGGAAATAATGGGGAAAATATGGGGGAAAATGGGGGAAATATGGGGGAAAATGGGGGAAATAATGGGGAAAATATGGGGGAAAATGGGGAAAAATAATGGGGAAAAAAGGGAGAAAATATGGGGAAATATGGGGAAATAATGGGGGAAATATGGGGGAATAATGGGGGAAATAATGGGGGAAAAATGGGGGAAGTAATGGGGAAAATAATGGTGAAAATATGGGGAAAAATGGGGGGAAATGGGGGGAAAAATGGGACTGGAAAACATCCCCGAGGGCCCCAGCACCCTTGCCCCCTTTTTTCCTGGTTTTTCCCCCCATTTTTCCCTGATTTTTCCTTGATTTTCCCCCAATTTTCTCTGATTTTCTCCTGTTTTTTTCCCTCATTTTCTCCTGATTTCCCCCCCTTTTTTCCTGATTTTTCCTTGATTTTTCCCCTGTTTTTTCCTGGTTTTCCCCCATTTTTCCCTGATTTTCTCCTGATTTTCCCCCATTTTTTCCTGATGTTTTCCCCATTTTCCCCATTTCCCCCCATTTTTCCCATTTTCCCCCCCATTTCCCCCATTTTCCCCCATTTTCTCCCCCATTTCTCCCCCATTTTTCCCCATTTTCCCCATTTTCACCCCATTTTCCCCCATTTCCCCCCATTTTTCCCCATTTTCCCAATTTCCCCCCAATTTCCCCCATTTCCCCATTTTCCCCCCATTTTTCCCATTTTTCCCCATTTCTCCCCCATTTCTTCCCATTTCCCCCCCATTTTTTTCCCATTTCTCCCCCATTTTCCCCCCATTTCTCCCCCATTTTTCCCCCATTTTTCCCCATTTCCCCCATTTTCCCCCCATTTTCCCCCATTTTTTCCCATTTTTCCCATTTTCC
>NW_027269446.1:0-59478 GCF_023055355.1 Agelaius tricolor | reverse complement strand
TGCGCCTCTGCCCAGCCCTATAGAGACCCTAGAGATCCTCCCCAGCCCTATAGAGACCCCACAAACCCATCTCGCTGGCAATCCCAGCCCCACAGAGACCCTACAGACCCTCCTCTACCTCCGTCGGACCCTATAGACGCCCCCAGCCCCACCTGTACCTGTGCCCGGCCCTATAGAGACCCCATAGATCCTACAGACCCTCCCTTCACCCTACAGACACCCCCAGACCCGCCTGTACCTGTGCCCGGCCCCATAGAGACCCCATAGATCCTATAGGGCTCTGCCCAGCCCCATAGAGACCCCATAGATCCTATAGGACTCTGCCCAGCCCTATAGAGACCCCAGCCCCACCTGTACCTGTGGCCGGCCCCATAGAGACCCCATAGATCCTATAGGACTCTGCCCAGCCCCATAGATCCTATATGGCTCTGCCCAGCCCTATAGAGACCCCAGCCCCATAGAGACCCCATAGACCCTATAGGGCTCTGCCCAGCCCCACAGAGACCCCATAGATCCTATAGGACTCTGCCCAGCCCTATAGAGACCCCAGCCCCATAGAGACCCCACAGATCCTATAGGGCTCTGCCCGGCCCTATAGAGACCCCATAGATCCTATAGGGCTCTCCCCAGCCCTATAGAGACCCCATAGATCCTATAGGACTCTGCCCAGCCCCATAGATCCTATAAGGCTCTGCCCGGCCCTATAGAGACCCCAGCCCCCCACAAACAGCTCACAGCCCCGCCCCCAGAAGCCCCCCGACCCCAAACCCCCCCCCAGCCCCTCGTCCATCCCAATCCCAGCCCCACACGGACCCTACAGATCCCCTCCGGATCCCCCTTGGCCCTCCCCAAACCCCAAAATCCCCCAGCCCCATTTTCACCCTCCCACCACCCCCCGATAACGCCCCCAGCCCCCCTAAACCCCCCTCAGCCCTATAGAGACCCTACAGCTCCACCTAAACCCCCTTAGAAACACCCCAAGAACGCCCCCAGCCCCATTTCGACCCCCAGACCCCCCCAAAATCGCCCCCAGCCCCACCTTTCCCCCCTCCCCACCCCCTCAACGCAGCCCCCCGGGACCCTCCCAGAGCCGCTCCCCGCGCTCGGCGCCCCCCGCCCCGGGACCCCCGCAATCCTCGGGGTCCCCCTCGATCGTGGGGAACCCCCCGGGACCCCCGAGACCCCTCCCCAAATCCCCCCGGAGCCCCCCCAGGGCCGTACCTGCTCCGGCCGCTCCCAGCTCGGGGCTGCGGCTGCCGCGGGGTTGACATAATCCGCCCGTAGGCCACGCCCCCTCGGCAAAACCACGCCCACCGACCACGCCCCATCGAGGCCACGCCCACGCGGCCACACCCTGGGCGGGGGGCGGCGGGAAAGGGAAACACGAAGGGGGGGGGGGGGGGGAAAGACCCCCAAGGAGGGGTGAGGGTCGCGATTTGGGGGTGCGACCCCAATTTGGGGAGATGAGACCCACATTGGGGGTTTTGGGGTCCCGATTTGGGGTGTGAGACCCCCAATTTGGGGGGCAAAGACCCCCGAGGGGACGCGATTTGGGGGTGAGACCCCCCGGGATATTTGGGGTACCCAATTTGGGGGGTGAGACCCCGATTTTGGGGGAAAAAGGCGCCTGAATGGGGAGGTTTTGGGGTCCCCAATTTGGGGATGAGACCCCCCCTCAGGATACTTGGGGTCCCGATTTCGGGGGGTGAGACCCCAATTTGGGGGGCAAAGACCCCCGAGGGGACGCGATTTGGGGGTGAGACCCCCCCCGGGATATTTGGGGTCCCTGATTTGGGGGGCTGAGACCCCGATTTTGGGGGGATGAGAGCCCCATTGGGGGTTTTGGGGTCCCCCGATTTGGGGGGGAAAAGACCCCTGAATGGGGAGGTTTTGGGGTCACAATTTGGGGGGTGAGACCCCCCCTGGGATATTTGGGGTGCCCGATTTGGGGTGGGGGGGAGACCCCAATTTTGGGGTGAAAAGACCCCCAAGGAAGGGGTTGAGACCCCCCCAGGGTATTTGGGGTCTCGATTTGGGGAGGGGGCAGGAGACCCCAAATGTTTGAGACCCCCAGGGGTTTTGGGGTCCCCATTTTGGGGTGAGACCCCCAAATCACAAAGGGACCCCCCAACCCCCCCCCACCCATGGGGTCTCTTTTTGGGGAGGGGGAGAGAAACCCCAAATGTTTGAGACCCCCCCCCCCCCCCCCAAAATTTATTGGGGTCACCTGGGACTGGAGAGACCCCCAAAATTGGGGGGGGGGGGAGGGGAAAGACCCCAAAATTTGGGGGGGGAAGAGGGGAATTACCCCCAAAAAATTGGGGGGAACAAAATCCCCCTCCCCAAATTCCCATTGAGGGAAAGGAACGGGACCCCCCCCCCACCCCAAAAATTTGGGGATTTTGGGGACTCCCCCCCCATCGATATTTGGGGGGGGGGGAGGGGAGGGTGGGGGAGGGGCGGGATTTGGAGCTGTGCCCCCCCCCCTTCCCCTCCCCCCCCCCTCCAATTCCCGGCAATCCCGGCCTTGGAATTCCAGGAAATTCCCAAAAGTTCCCCAAAATTCCGGGAAATTTCCCCCCGGGACCCCCCCCCCAACCCCACCCCGCGGTGACGTCATCGAGGGGCGGCTCTGACGTCATCAGAGCAGGGAATCTCCAAAATAGGGGAACCCCCCCCCCTAAATTTTGGGGGAATTTTGGGGTCCCCCCCTCAGGAATTCAAGGCCTGACGCCCCCTCCGGACCCCAAATTTGGGATTTTTGGGGTCTAAATTTGGGATTTTTGGGGTCTAAATCTGGGATTTTTGGGGGTCTAAACTTGGGATTTTTGGGGTCTAAATTTGGGATTTTTGGGGTCTCTGTTCTCCCCCCCCCCCCCCCCCAAATTTGGGATTTTGGGATCTCTTCTTCCCCCCCCCCCCCAAATTCGGGATTTTTGGGGTCTAAATTTGGGATTTTTGGGGAGGCTTTGGGGCCTTTTTGGGGTTGTTTTTTGGGTTTTTGGGGCCTTTTTGGGGTTGTTTTTTAGGTTTTTGGGGGGGTGGAGCCGTTTTTTGGATTGGTTTTGGGATTGTTTTCCAAGTGGGTGGAGTTTTGGGATCGGTTTTGGATTGGGAAAGTTTTTGGCAGATTTTTCTCGTTGTTTTGGGGTTTTGGGATTGTTTTGAGCATTTTTGGGATGGATTTTGGTTTTTTTTTTTGACATTTTGGGGTCGTTTTGGGACGGTTTTCAGAGCAGTTTTTGGGGTTTTTTTGGACATTTTGGGGTCGTTTAGGATGGGATTTTTGGGGTTGTTTTTGCTGTAGGAAAGGAGGGATTTGGGGACAGTTTTGGGGTTGTTTGGGGCGTTTTTGAAGCCGATTTTTGGGGTTTTTTCGAGGGGAACGGAGCAGTTTTTCGGGTTGTTTTTATTGTGTCGTTTTTTGGGGTTTTTGGGGTTTTTTTTGGGGTTTTTTTTAGGCCTGGATGCTGCTCTTGGTGCTGAAGGCCAGGTAATAAACCACGAGCCCAATGGCAGCTGCCACCACCTCCGTGGACACCCAGGGCCCGTTCCAGGCCCCCTGTGAGGAAATTTGGGGTCACCAGAGCACCCCAAAACCCCCCAAAACCCCCAAAACCCCCCCAAAATCCCCCCAAACCCACCCAAAACCCCCCAGCTCCCCCAAAATTCCACGTTGAGATGCGAGAAAAATATCCCAAATTTCACCCTGAGAAAGGAAATCCTAAAATCTTGGGGGTGGTGTTTGAAGGTTTGGGACACCCCGAAATCTCAGTGGGGTGATCCCCAAAAAATCCCAATGGAATCCCTTAAAATTCAGGTGATCCCTCCCCCAAAACTCCTCTGGGACACCCCAAAACCCCTTGGGACACCCCAAAATCCCAAAAACCCCTGAAACACCCCAAAATCTCAATGCCACCCCCCAAAATCCCCCCTGGGACACCCTAAAAACCCCAAAAACTCTTGAGATACCCCAAAATCTCAGTGTCACCCCCCCCAAAAACCCCTCTGGGACACCCCAAAAACTCTTGGGACACCCCAAAACCCCCAAAACCCCTTGGGACACCCCAAAAACCCTTGAGACACCCCCAAAACCTCTTGAGATACCCCAAAATCTCACTGCCACCCCCCCCAAAAACCCCTCTGGGACACCCTAAAAACCCCAAAAACCCTTGGGACACCTGAAAAACCCCAAAAAACCCAGAGGCACCCCAAAAATCTCAGTGCCACCCCTCCCAAAACCCCTCTGGGACACCCCAAAACCCCAAAAAACCCTGGGACACCCCAAAATCTCAGTGCTACCCCCCAAAAACCCCTCTGGGACACCCCAAAACCTCTAAAAACCCTGAAACACCCCAAAAACCCTTGAGACCCCCCCCAAAAACCCCCAAAACCCTTGGGACACCCCAAAAACCCTTGAGACCCCCCCCCAAAAACCCCCCTAGGACACCCCAAAACCACCAAAACCCCCTCTGAGACACCCCAAAAACCCTTGGGACACCCCAAAACCCCCAAAAAACCCAGAGACACCCCAAAATCTCAGTGCCACCCCCAAAAAACCCTTGAGACACCCCAAAATCTCAGTGTCACCCCCCCAAAAACCCCCTGGGACACCCCAAAACCCTTGGGACACCCCAAAAACCCTTGGGTCACCCCAAAACCCCTAAAAACCCTTGAGACACCCCAAAAACCCCTGAAACACCCCAAAATCTCAATGCCACCCCCACAAAAACCCTTAGGACACCCCAAAAAAACCTTGAGACACCCCAAACCCCCCTGGGACACCCCAAAACCCCTTGAGACACCCCAAAATCTCAGTATCACCCCCCCAAAACCCCTCTGGGACACCCCAAAAACCCCAAAAACCCTGAAACACCCCAAAAACCCGAAATCTCAGTGCCACCCCCACAAAAACCCCTCTGGGACACCCCAAAACCCCCCAAAACCCTTGAGATACCCCAAAACCCCCAAAAAACCCTGAGACACCCCAAAATCTCAGTGTCACCCCCCGAAAACCCCTCTGGGACACCCCAAAAAACCCTTGGGACACCCCAAAACCACCAAAAAACCCTGAAACACCCCAAAAACCCGAAATCTCAGTGCCACCGCCCAAAAAACCCTTGAGATACCCCAAAATCTCAGTATCAGCCCCCCAAAAACCCCCCTGGGACACCCTAAAAACCCCAAAAACCCTTGAGACCCCCCCAAAAAACCCTGGAACACCCCAAAATCTCAGTGTCACCCCCTGAAACCCCCCTGAGACACCCCAAAACCCTTGGGTCACCCCAAAACCCCCCCAAACCCTTGAGACACCCCCAAACCCCCCTGGGACACCCCAAAATCTCAGTGTCACCCCCCCAAAAACCCTTGGGACACCCCAAAAACCCCCAAAAACCCAGAGACACCCCAAAATCTCAGTATCAGCCCCCCAAAAAACCCTTGAGACACCTCAAAAACCCCTCTGGGACACCCCAAAAACCCTTGGGACACCCCAAAACACCCCAAAATCTCAGTGTCACCCCCCCAAAAACCCCTCTGGGACACCCCAAAAACCCTGGGACACCCCAAAACCCCCAAAAAACCCAGAGACACCCCAAAATCTCAATGCCACCCCCACAAAACCCCTCTGGAATACCCCAAAAAAACCCTGAAACACCCCAAAATCTCAGTATCACCCCCCAAAAACCCCCCTGTGACACCCTAAAAACCCCTGAAACCCCTGAAACACCCCAAAATCTCAGTGTCACCCCCCCAAAAACCCCTCTGGGACACCCCAAAAACTCTTGGGACACCCCAAAACCCCCAAAACCCCTTGGGACACCCCAAAAACCCTTGAGACCCCCCAAAAACCCCTCTGGGTCACCCCAAAACCCCTAAAAACCCTTGAGACACCCCAAAAACCCCTGAAACACCCCAAAATCTCAATGCCACCCCCACAAAAACCCTTAGGACACCCCAAAAAACCCTTGAGACACCCCAAAATCTCAGTGCCACCCCCTCAAAAACCCCCCTGGGACACCCTAAAAACCCCAAAAACCCTTGAGACCCCCCAAAAACCCCCCTGGGACACCCCAAAACCCCTTGAGACACCCCAAAATCTCAATGCCACCCCCCAAAACCCCCCTCGGAACACCCCAAACCCCCCCTCTCAAACCCCCCAGCACCCCCAAATCCCCTCAAATCCCCCCCAAAACCCCTCAGGACCCCCCCCAAACTGGGTGGGAGATCCCCCAAACCCCCAGAAATTTGGGGGGGTCCCCCCAGCCCCACCCTGTGCTCCACGTTGACGGTGAAGAGCGGCCGGATCCGCGTCACGTCCTCGTTGTTCCGCTGCGCCTGGGGGCACACGGGCAATTTTTGGGGGTGCCCCTCAATTTTGGGGATCGATTTGAGGGGTCCCCTTTCCTTTTTGGGGCTCGACTCGGGGTCCTTTGTAATTTTTGGGGTGGAATTTGGGGTGTCCTGTGGTTTTTGGGGCTCGATTTGGGGTTCGCTTCTTGTTTTAGGGGCTCGATTTGGGGCTCCCTCCCCTCTTTTGGGGCTGAATTTGGGGTTCCCCCTCCTTTTTGGGGCTGAATTTGGGGTCCTTTGTCATTTTTGGGGCGGAATTTGGGGTGTCCTGTGGTTTTTGGGGCTCGATTTGGGGCTTGCTTCGTAATTTTGGGGTTCGGTTTGGGGGTGCCCCCTCACTTTTGGGGCTCGATTTGGGGCTCCCTTCGTATTTTAGGGGCTCAATTTGGGGGGGCCCCTCAATTTTGGGGATCGATTTGAGGGGTCCCCTTTCCTTTTTGGGGCTCGACTCGGGGTCCTTTGTCATTTTTGGGGTGGAATTTGGGGCGTCCTGTGGTTTTTGGGGCTCAGTTTGGGGGTTTTCCCCTCATTTTAGGAGCTCGATTTGGGGCTCCCTTCCCTCTTTTGGGGCTGAATTTGGGGTTCCCCCTCCTTTATGGGGCTGAATTTGGGGTCCCTTCTAATTTTTGGGGTGGAATTTGGGGCGTCCTGTGGTTTTTGGGGCTCGGTTTGGGGGTGCCCCCTCATTTTAGGAGCTCGATTTGGGGCTCCCTTCCCTCTTTTGGGGCTGAATTTGGGGTTCCCCCTCCTTTATGGGGCTCAACTTGGGGTCCCTTCTGATTTTTAGGGCTGAATTTGGGGTTCTCTCCTCAATTTTAGGGCTGAATTTGGGGCTCCCTCCTCAATTTTAAAGCTGAATTTGGGGTTTCCCCTTCAATTTTAGGACTGAATTTGGGGTTTTCCCCTCAATTTTAGGACTGAATTTGGGGCTCCCCCATCAATTTTGGGGGCTGAATTTGGGGCTCCCTCCTCAATTTTCAGGCTTGATTTGGGTTTTTCCCTCAATTTTAAAGATGAATTTGGGGTTCCTTCCTCAATTTTAGGACTGAATTTGGGATTTCCCCTTCAATTTTGGATCTGAATTTGGGGTTCCCTCCTCAATTTTAGGACTGAATTTGTGTTTTTCCCTGAATTTTGGATCTGAATTTGGGGTTCCCCCTTCAATTTTAGGGCTGAATTTGGGGCTCCCTCCTCAATTTTGAAGCTGAATTTGGATTTCCCCTTCAATTTTGGGGCTGAATTTGGGGTTTTCCCTGAATTTTGGATCTGAATTTGGGGTTTCCCCTCAATTTTAGGGCTGAATTTGGAGTTTCCCCTCAATTTTAGGACTGAATTTGGGGTTCTCTCCTCAATTTTAGGACCGAATTTGGGGCTCCCCCCTCCATTTCTGAGCTGAATTTGGGGTTCCCCCTTCAATTTTGGGGTCTGAATTTGGGGCTCCCTCCTCAATTTTAGGGCTGAATTTGGGGCTCCCTCCTCAATTTTAAAGCTGAATTTGGGGTTTCCCCTCCTCAATTTTCAGGCTTGATTTGGGTTTTCCCCTCAATTTTGAAGCTGAATTTTGGTTTTCCCCCCAATTTTGGGGCTCAGATTTGGGGTGCTGGGTGTTCCCTGCTCGGTTTGGTGGCGCTGGGGGGGATTTTGGGGGGTCCTGGGAGCCCCCCAGGATGCGGGCAGGGGTCCCCACCTTGCGCAGGGCACTGTAGGATTCCTCATCAAAGAATTTCACCTCGTAGGTGCCCGACTGGGCCTGGCGGTGCTCCAGGCTCCAGGACACCTGGGCAGGGGGGGAAATTGGGGGGGCTGGGACCACCAGGACCCCTCCCCAAATTCATCCCCGACCCCCAAAGCTCTGCCCAGATCAGCTGAGATCCCCCTGAGCTGCTCTAAGTCACCCCAAAGTCACCTGAGAGCCCCAAAAACAACCCCCAAAGTCACCTGAGGGCCCCAAAATAACTCCCAAAGTCACCTGAGGGCCCCAAAATAACCCCCAAAGTCACCTGAGCCCCCCCAAAGTCACCTGAGAGCCCCCAAAGTCACCTGAGCCCCCCCCCAAAAACAACCCCCAAAGTCACCTAAGAGCCCCAAAATAACCCCCAAAGTCACCTGAGACCCCTTGAACCCCCCCAAAGTCACCGGAGACGCCCCAAAAACAACCCCCAAAGTCACCTAAGAGCCCCAAAATAACCCCGTCACCTGAGCCCCCCCAAAGTCACCTGAGCACCCCCAAAACAACTCCCAAAGTCCTCTGAGCTCCCCAAAATCCCCCCTTAACCCCTTCTTGAGACCCTCCCCACTCACCTGAGCCCCCCAAAACCCTCCCAGAGCTCCCCCCCCTCACCTGAACCCCCCAAATACCCCCCCAAAACCCCTCCCCAGGTACCCCTGATTCACCTGAGCCCCCCCAAAACCCCTCCCTAGACCATCCCAGAGCTCCCCCCCCTTCACCTGAGCCCCCCAAAACCCTCCCCAGATACCCCTGACTCACCTGAGCCCCCCAAATACCCCCCCCAAAACCTCTCCCAGGTACCCCTGACTCACCTGAGCCCCCCCAAAACCCCTCCCAGAGCTCCCCCCCCTCACCTGAACCCCCCAAATACCCCCCCAAAACCCCTCCCCAGGTACCCCTGATTCACCTGAGCCCCCCCAAAACCCCTCCCAGAGCTCCCCCCCACTCACCTGAGCCCCCCCAAAACCCCTCCCCAGGTACCCCTGACTCACCTGAGCCCCCCCAAATCCCCCCAGCCTCACCTGGTACCTGCCCACGTCCTGCCCTCGGGTCACTGGGAATTGTTTCCCGTTGACATCAGCGTACAGAGCCACGTTCTGGGGGGGAAGGGGGGCTCAGGGGGGTCCCTCACACCCCCACACCCCCCCCCCAGGGCTGGGTAAAAACAGCTCAGGAGTTTTAGCAAGAGTTGTTGAAAACTGGGTTGTTGATTTTGTTGATAATTGTAATTATTGCTGGGATTTCAGCACCAAAACCCTGGAAAAATCCTTCACGTTTTAATGTAAAAAAGGGGGAGGAGTGGAGGGGTTTGACAGCTGGACTGCAAGCAAAGCTCAATTCAACAAAAGAAATAAAAATTGATGATTTTTTAGTGCATCCATGCAAGGCCTTGGAAACAAATTAGAAAAATTACATTAAATTTTTTATAAGCTAAACTATGTGTGTAAGCAGATGTGTATGTGCCTCATTAAATTGCTGTAAAACTTTCAAGGCTCAATTAATAAAAGAAATAAAAATTGGTGATTTTTTAGTGTATCCATGCAAGGCCATCAACATAAAAAACAAATTAGAAAAAATACATAAATATAAAAATGAGCTAGACCGTGTAAATAAATAGATGTCTATATCTGCCTCATTAAATTTCTGTAAGTTTTGCCAATTATATTAAGGCTGTTTACTTGGCACAAATAATTATAATATTATTTATATTTATTTATTATTACATATATATGATATATATATAATATATACTATATATATAATAATAAATACTACAAATATTTATTATTATTTATACTATATTTATATTACATGTATATAACCTTATTATATTTAATTGCACCAACTAAACACAATAAAGTTGGTTGTGATGTAGCCTCACTCAATTTCTGTAAAAGTTTTACCAATTCTATTAAGGCTGATTACTTTGCACCAATAAAGATAATATTATTTATATTATATTTATTTATTTATTAATGCATATATATATATATATGTAACATGAACTATATATATTATATATAATAATAAATATTACAAATATCTATTACTATTTATATTTTTTATATTATATTAATATTGCATGTATATATCTTTATTATATTTAATTGCACCAACTAAACATAATAAAGTTGGTTGTGATGTAGCCTCATTAAATTTCTGTAAAACTTTTGCCAATTCTATTAAGGCTGATTACTTTGCACCAATAAAGATATTATAATATTACATATATATTATATATTATAATATATATATAAATAAAAAATTATATTATTATATATGATATATTATTATATTATCTATATTATTATATATATTATTATATTATTATATATATTATATATATTATATATATATAATATGTTATATTTCTATGTATATAACCTTAATATATTTAATTGCACCAACTAAACATAACAAAGTTATTGTGATGCAGTCAAATATTTAAAACTACACTGTGTTAGGAATATATAAACTGGAGAAGACATAAAATACGAGTATTTTTCTTTGTGGACTCTGATCCCGTGTGTGTTTGTGGGTTTGTTTGTGTCCCTCCATGGTGAGGGTGCCTCACCTGGGCGCCATTTTTGCAGACCAGGGAAATCTCCACCACGAAGACGCTCTCGGAGGCGATGACGGCGTCCGAGGTTGTGTAATAGGAGGGGGCGATGGTGGGCTCGGGGCACGGCTCACCTGGGGAGGGGGCTCAGCTCAGGGACCCCCCCCTCAGCACCCATGGAGCCCTCAGCACCCATGGATCCCTCACCCAAGGGATCCTCAGAACCCGTGGTGCCTCAAAACCCCCCTTAAAACCCTCCCTGAGACCCCGAAAATTGTACCAGAGCAGCCCAGGGATCCCCACTCACCTGAACCCCCACACTGTGGAACCCACACTTACCTGAGCTGCCAAAATCCCCCTCCCAAAATGCACCTGAGGCACCAATGGCCCAAGGCCCCCATTCCCAGGGGATCCTCAGGGCAGCAGCAGAGCCCCTGGTCCCCTCAGGGACATCACTGGCCATGGGACCCCCTCATGGGACCCCCTATCTCCTCATGGGACCCCCTATCTCCTCATGGAGTCCCCATTCCCCTCATGGAGTCCCCGATCCCCTCATGGAGTCCCCGATCCCCTCATGGAGCCCCTGATCTCCTCATGGAGCCCCAGTCCCCTCACGGAGTCCCCGATCCCCTCATGGAGTCCCCGATCCCCTCATGGAGTCCCTGATCCCCTCATGGAGCCCCCAGTCCCCTCATGGAGTCCCTGATCCCCTCATGGAGTCCCCATTCCCCTCATGGAGTCCCCAGTCCCCTCATGGAGTCCCCGATCCCCTCATGGAGTCCCCAGTCCCCTCACGGAGCCCCCGATCCCCTCATGGAGTCCCCGATCCCCTCACGGAGTCCCCAGTTCCCTCACGGGAGTCCCCAGTCTCCTCATGGAGCCCCCAGTCCCCTCATGGAGCCCCTGATCCCCTCATGGAGTCCCCGATCTCCTCACGGAGCCCCCAGTCCCCTCACGGAGTCCCTATTCCCCTCATGGAGTCCCCGATCCCCTCATGGAGCCCCCATTCCCCTCACGGAGCCCCTGATCCCCTCATGGAGTCCCCATTCCCCTCATGGAGTCCCCGATCCCCTCATGGAGTCCCCGATCCCCTCATGGAGCCCCCAGTCCCCTCATGGAGCCCCCGATCCCCTCACGGAGTCCCCGATCATCCCTCATGGAATCCCCGCTCCTTCCCCTCATGGGACCCCCGATATCCCCTCGTGGAACCCCCGCTCCTTCCCCTCAGAGAGCCCCCAATCCCTTCATGGAACCTCCGATCTTTCCCCTCATGGAACCCCCGCTCCTTCCCCTCATGGAACACCCAATCTTCTCATGGGACCCCCGCTCCTACCCCTCATGGAATCCCTGAAACCCGCTCATTAAGCCCCCGATTCCCCCTCATGGAACCCCCACTCCCCTCTCAGGGGATCCCAAATCCCCTCATGGAAACCCCAATACGCCCTCATGGAATCCCTGATACCCTCTCATGGAGTCCCCAGTCCTTCCCCTCATGGAACCCCCGAACCCCTCATGGAATCCCAGATCTCCCCTCATGGAACCTCCGCTCCCCTCATGGAGCCCCCGCTCACCTCCATCCCCTCAGAGCTCAAAACCCCCACAGAACCCCAAAGTCTCGAGTCCCTCTCGGCCCTCACAGCTCCCAGAACACCTCAGAACCCTCAGAACCCCTGCGTTCCCCTCACAAGTTCCCGTTCCCGCTCACGGGACCGTGGTTTTCCCCCTACCCGCGGCTCCGGCCGCCGCCAGCAGCAGCAGCAACAGCGGGAGCGTTCCGGCACCCGCCATGATCAGCCGCGCGCACCTTCCCTCTGGCCCCGCCCCCGCGGGAACCAACCAGTCAACGCCGGCAGCGTCTGCACGCTCACCAATCAGAACGCGGCGGGCGGGGACCCGCGCTCCCGCTAACCAATGAGGAGCGAGCGCACCGCCCGGCCCGCGCGAGACGTGGCCTGCGGTAGAGGAGGGGGCGGGGCCAAGAGGGAGCAGAGGCGCGGCTAAAACACGTCAGGGGTATGGTCAAGTTAGGCGCATGCGCAATGCGGTGAACACGCGGGTAAAATGGCGGCCCCCCACCTGTGGCGCGGAAGGAGGAGCCACGACCACGCCCCGGCGCATGCGCACTCTCGACGTTGCCATAGCGACGGCTGAGGGGCGGTGGCCGCAGGTCTTCCCCCCCGTTATCAATTGGGGTTTTTTAGTTGCGCCCTCAAAACGAAGAGCGGATGGGGAAAGGGCTCCCCGCTCGGTGTCGTCGTTCCGGGACAAAACGCCGTGGGCGGCGCCGCCTTTCTCCCCTCCCGCCGTGAGGCGTCACGCCAGCGCCGCTCCTAGGCACAAAATGGCCGCCGCGGTGTGAGGGCGTGAAAGCGGGCGGGGCGGGGCCTCTCGCGAGAGTTCGAGCTTATCGCCTTATCTCCTCGCGTGGGCGGTGTCGAGATCTCGCGAGAGCTCGTGCCGCCGGCGGGAGCATCATGGCGGCGGCGTTGACGGCGGCGCGGCGGAGGGTGATGCGAGCCGCGCTGCGGCCGCGCGCGGTGAGTGACCAATCAGAACCCGATCCGCCGTCTACCGGGCCCCGCCCCCGGCGGTTCCCGCTGATTCCCGCCCGTTCCCGCCGGTTCCCGCCGATTCCCGCCGCACCGACGGCGTGTGATTGGCTGGCGCGCCGGCGGGGGCCGGGCGGCCACCGGGAGGGGCGGGACGTGGAAGCGGCGGACCGGGCTCTGATTGGTTATCCTGGGGGTGTGGCGCTGTTCCACGAGTGCTGATTGGCTGGAACTCGCAGGGTGTGTGGGAGGGGCAGCGCTCCGAGCTGTGATTGGCTGATATTTCTGGGAGGGGCGGTGCCTTGGGCGGAACCATTGTGGGGTCGTCAAAGGGGGGTCGGGCGTGGCCAAAGGGAGTCCGGAGTGGGGGGGTTGGGGGGGTCTGGGGGGGGTCCCGGGCAGGAAATTCCCTCGGGAAATCCCCAGGACCCCCCAAACCACCCCCATGCGAAATTTAATTAACACTTTTTTAATCAATGAGGCGTTTTTTGAGCTGTCCTGAACCATTGGAGGGGGGATTCTCTGCTGCTGTTTTGGGGAGGGGGCTCTGAACCCTTTTGGGGGAGGTCCTGTGGCCTTTTGGGGTCTCTCCCCCACCCCAATTCCCGGGACCCCTCCGGTTCCAGGTGTGGATTCCTCAGGCCGGGATTTCCCACGCTGTGGAACAGCTCCACCTCCCCTCCGTGAGTGCCCCGCCCCACCAAAAAAAAATCCCACCCACCCCAAAAAATCCCAACCCCGCCCCAAAATCCCATCACCCTAAAATCCCACCCTCCCCCAAAAAATTAGATCCACCCAAAATCCACCCCCAAAAAATCCCATCCCCAAAATCCCCCAAAAAATTTTCACCCCTCCCCTAAATCCCACCCCAAAATCTCACCCCCAAAAATCCCAACCCCCCTCAAAATCCCCCCCAAACCCCCCCCAAAAAATCCCATCCCCCCAAAAAACCTCACCCAAACCCCAAATTTTGGGGGTTAAACCCCCAAAAAACCCAGTTTTTTGTTAATTGTTCCATTTTCTCTTCCCCCCTTCACAGCAACGCAGCATCGTGAGTACCCCAAAAATCCCCTGGGGAGCCCCAAAAATCAGTGGGGGGGCTTAGAAACACGAGGGGATCCCAAAAATCATGGGGAGGTTGCAAAAAAGCGTTGGGGGCACCCCAAAAATCATTGGGATGGGGGTAAAAAATTATGGGAGGAGCCCCAAAAATGAAGAGGGGAGACCCCAAAATCAGCAAAGGGGGGGGGGGTCCCAAAAATCGCTGTGGGAGGGTCCAAAAATCACCAGGGGGGTTCCAAAAAGAACTGGGGGGGTCCAAAAATCACCTGGGGGAGGCCCCAAAAATCACTGGGCGGGGTCCAAAAATCACCTGGGGGGGCCCAAAAAATCACTGGGGGGGGTCCAAAAATCACCTGGGGGGGGCCCCAAAATCGCTGGGGGGGGTCCTAAAAATCACCTGGGGGGACCCCAAAAATCATCTGGGAGGACCCCAAAAAATCACCTGGGAGGACCCCAAAAATCACTGGGAGGGGGTCATAAAAATCACCTGGGGGGACCCAAAAATCACCTGGGAGGGGTCCCCAAAAATCACCTGGGGGGGGCCCAAAAATCACTGGGGTGACCCCAAAAATCACCTGGGAGGGGTCCCCAAAAATCACCTGGGGGGGTCCAAAAATCACCTGGGGTGACCCCAAAAATCACCTGGGGGGGGATCCTAAAAATCACCTGGGAGGGCCCAAAAATCGCTGGGGGGATCCCAAAACCCCCAAATTTTCCCAATTTTTTTGGGGAAAAATCGGGGAAAATTGGGAAAAGGGGGGGGGGAGGGGACAGCAGGGAGGGGCTGGGGGGGGGTGAGGGGATCCCCAAATTTTGGGGTCCCCCCCTCAGCCCCCCCCAGCCAAGTACGGGGGCCGGCACACGGTGACGCTGATCCCCGGTGATGGCATCGGCCCCGAGCTCATGCTGCACGTCAAGGAGGTGTTCAGGTGTGTGCCACGCCCCCAAATATGCAAATGAGGGAGGGGAAATATTAATTAATCTCTTAGAAGCGTGATTAAGTTCATACGGTGTGGAAATGAATCAGTGGGATTAGGAATTAGCAGCAAAAAGTGGAAATGGAGCCCCTGGAATTGAGCCCAAAATGGAGGAACTGATCCCAAAATATGCAAATGAGGGAGGAAAAAATTAATTAATTTCTTAGAAGTGTGATTAAGTTCATACGGTGTGGAAATGAATCAGTGGGATTGGGAATGAGCAGCCAAAAGTGGAAATGGAGCCTCAGAAATTGGTGAATTGAGCCCAAAATGGAGGAATTGACCCCAAAATATGCAAATGAGGCATAAAAAAATTAATTCGTTCTTAAAATATGGAAATGAAGCGGTGGAGTTGGGAATTGACGCCTCAAAAGGGGAAATGGAGCCCCAAAAGTTGGAATTAAGTGTGGAAATGGAGCCCCAGAAACTTCTGAATTGAGCCCAAAATGGAGGAACTGACCCCAAAATATGCAAATGAGGGCCAGAAAGATGTAATTAATTCTTAAAAGTGTAATGAAGTCCATACAGTGTGGAAATGAATCAGTGGAATTGGAAATGAGCCCCCAAAAGTGGAAATGGAGCCTCAGAAATTGAGCCCAAAATGGAGGAACTGACACTAAAATATGCAAATGAGGGGGGTTAAGCAATCAAGTATTTACATATGCAAATGAAGCCGTGAAATTGGGCACTGGGTGACACTGGGAGACATTGGGGGATATTTGGGTGACATTGGGGCAACATTTTGGGGACTTTGGTGTCATTGGGGTGAGGTCTTGGAGACATTTGGGCGACAACTGGGGACATTTGGGTGACATTTTGGGGACATTTGGGTGAAATTTGGGAGATGTTTGGGTGACATTTGGGTGATATTTGGGGTGACATTTTGAGGACATTTGGGGGACATTTGGATGAGATTTGGGGTGACATTTTGGGGACATTTGGGGTCATTTTGGTGACATTTTGGTGACATTTCGGTGGCATTTGGGTGACATTTAGGGGGGACATTTGGGTGTTCATTTAAAGAGACGTAGGGACATTTGGGGTGGCATTAGGCTGATATTGGAATGACATTTTGGGGACATTTTGGTTCCATTTGGTTCAATTTTGGTGCCATTTCCTGCCATTTTGGCACCATTTACTTCCATTTTATTCCATTTTGGCACCATTTGGTTCAATTTTTTGCTGTTTTAGCACCGTTTTGGCACCATTTGGTTCCATTTTGGTGCCATTTGCTGCCATTTTGGCGCCATTTTGGTTCCATTTTTTCCCATTTTGGCGCCATTTTGGTTCCCTTTGGTTCAATTTTGGTGCCGTTTGCTGCCATTTTGGCGCCATTTTGGTTCCATTTGGTTCTATTTTGGCACCATTTTGGCACCATTTTTTGCCATTTTTTGCCATTTTGGCACAATTTTTTGCCATTTTTTGCTATTTTGGCGCCATTTTTTGCCATTTTTTGCCATTTTTTGCCGTTCTGTCGCCCCAGGCATGCCTGTGTCCCCGTGGATTTCGAGGAGGTTCGGGTGAACTCGGAGGCGCCCGAGGACGACGTCCAGAACGCGATCACGGCCATCCGGCGCAACGGCGTGGCGCTCAAGGGTCAGGCCTGGCCTAAACCCCAGCTGGGCCTAAGCTGGGCCTAAACCCCGGAGCTGGGCCTAAACTGGGCCTAAATCCCAAATCTGAGCCTAAATCCCAGAGCTGAGCCTAAGATGGGCCTAAACCCCAGAGCTCAGCCTAAGATGGGCCTAAACCCTGAGCTGAGCCTGCAGCTGGGCCTAAACCCCGAGCTGGGCCTAAGATGGGCCTAAACCCCAGAGCTGAGCCCAAAGCTGGGCCTAAATCCCAAACCTGAGCCCAAATCTGAGCCTGAATCCCAAAGCTGAGCCTAAATCCCAGAGCTGAGCCCAAAGCTGGGCCTAAATGACAAAATCTGAGCCTAAATCCCAAACCTGAGCCTAAATCCCAATTCTGAGCCTAAATCCCAAATCTGAGCCCAAATCTGAGCCTAAATCCCAATTCTGAGCCTGAATCCCTAATCTGAGCCTAAATCCCAGAGCTGAGCCTAGAGCTGGGCCTAAATCACAAAATCTGAGCCCAAATCTGAGCCTAAATCCCAATTCTGAGCCTGAATCCCAATTCTGAGCCTAAATCCCAAAGCTGAGCCCAAAGCTGAGCCTGAATCCCAAAGCTGACACTAAATCCCAAAATCTGAGCCCAAATCTGAGCCTAAATCCCAAATCTGAGCCCAAAGCTGATCCTAAATCCCAAATCTGAGCCCAAACCTGAGGCCAAATCTGTTCCTGAATCCCCGAATGTGATCCTAAATCTGATCCCAAATCTGATCCTAAATCTCCTCAAAATCCCCAAACCTGATCTGAAATCAGCTCCAAAACCCCCCAAAATCTCCCGCAAATCTCCCAAAATCCCCAAAATCTCCCCCAAATCTCCCAAAATGCCCCAAATCCCCCCAAAATCCCCCCAGTCCCCGCTCTGACCCCGTTTTCCCCCCAGGGAACATCGAGACCAACCACAACCTCCCCCCCAGCCACAAATCCCGCAACAACCTCATCAGGTCAGTGCTGGGCGGGGTTTGGGGGGCTCATTTGCATAATCGGGGGCTCATTTGCATAATTTGTGGGTTGATTTGCGTGTTTCGGGGTTCATTTGCATGCTTTGGGGGTTTCTTGCATGTTTTGGGGGTTCATTTGCATGTCTTGGGGGTTTGATTGCATGTTGGGGTTCATTTGCATGTTTTGGGTGTTGATTTGCATGTTTTGGGGCTCATTTGCATAGTTTGGGTTCGGTTTGCATGTCGGGGCTCATTTGCATGTTTTGGGTGTTGATTTGCATGTTTTGGGGCTCATTTGCATGACTTGGGGGTTCATTTGCCTGTCCTCGGGGTTTGATTGCATGTTGGGGTTCGTTTGCATGTTTTGGGTGTTGATTTGCATGTTTCGGGGTTCATTTGCATAGTTTGGGTGTTGATTTGCATGTTTTGGGGCTCATTTGCATGTCTTGGGGCTTCATTTGCCTGTCCTGGGGGTTTGATTTCATTTTGGGGTTCATTTGCATGTTCTGGGTGTTGATTTGCATGTTTTGGGGCTCATTTGCATAGTTTGGGTTCGGTTTGCATGTCGGGGTTCATTTGCATGGTTTGGGTGTTGATTTGCACACCTGTGGGGTCGATTTGAATGTTTTGGGAGTTCATTTGCATGTTTTGGGTGTGATTTGCGTGTTTTGGGGTTCATTTGCATAATTGGCTGTTGATTTGTGTATTTGGGGGTTCTTTGCATATTTTAGGGTTTTATTTACACATTTTGGGGTCCATTTGTGTGTTTTGGGATTGATTTGCCTATTTGAGGGATCCATTTCCATGTTTTGGGGTCAATTTGCATGCCTGGGGGTTAATTTGCATATTCAAGGATTCATTTGCCTATTGGTGGGTCCATTTCAACATTTTGGGGGTCGAGTTGTCTTTTTAAGGTATTTGATTATTTTGGGGGCTTCCCTGCATATTTTAGGGGTTTATTTGCGCTCTAGTAAGTTCACATGAATATTTTGGGGGTCGATTTGCATATTTTTGAATCTCATTTGCATATTTTGGGCCCTGCCAGGACCAGCCTGGATCTCTACGCCAACGTCATTCACTGCCAGAGCCTGCCCGGGGTGGAGACGCGGCACCGGGACATCGACATCCTCATCGTCAGGGAGAACACCGAGGGCGAGTACAGCTCCCTGGAGCACGAGGTGCGCCCCAAAAACACCCGAAATCGCCCCAAAAACAGCCCCAAAATCATCCCAAAAATAACCACAAAATACCCCAAAATCACCCCAAAAATCCCCCCAAAAATACCCCAAACCATCCTCATCGTCAGGGAGAACACCGAGGGCGAGTACAGCTCCCTGGAGCACGAGGTGCGCCCCAAAAACACCCGAAACCGCCCCAAAAACACCCCAAAATCACCCCAAAAATCACCCCAAAAACAGCCAAAAAATCACCCCAAAAACAGCCTAAAAATACCCCAAACCATCCTCATCGTCAGGGAGAACACCGAGGGCGAGTACAGCTCCCTGGAGCACGAGGTGCGCCCCAAAAACACCCGAAATCGCCCCAAAAACAGCCCCAAAATCATCCCAAAAATAACCACAAAATACCCCAAAATCACCCCAAAAATCCCCCCAAAAATACCCCAAACCATCCTCATCGTCAGGGAGAACACCGAGGGCGAGTACAGCTCCCTGGAGCACGAGGTGCGCCCCAAAAACACCCGAAACCGCCCCAAAAACACCCCAAAATCACCCCAAAAATCACCCCAAAAACAGCCAAAAAATCACCCCAAAAACAGCCTAAAAATACCCCAAACCATCCTCATCGTCAGGGAGAACACCGAGGGCAAGTACAGCTCCCTGGAGCACGAGGTGCGCCCCAAAAACACCCGAAATCGCCCCAAAAACACCCCCAAAATACCCACAAAATCACCCCAAAAACACCCAAAAAATACCCCCAAAATACCCCAAAAATCACCCCAAAAACACCCCCAGAAACACCCCAAAAACAGCCAAAAACACCCCCAAAAACACCCCCAGAAACACCCCAAAAATACCCCAAACCATCCTCATCGTCAGGGAGAACACCGAGGGCGAGTACAGCTCCCTGGAGCACGAGGTGCGCCCCAAAACCACCCAAAAAATACCCCAAAAACACCCCCAGAAACACCCCAAAACCACCAAAAAAATCACCCCAAAAACACCCCCAGAAACAGCCCAAAAACACCAAAAAATCACCCCAAAAACCACCCCAAAAACACCCCCAGAAACACCCCAAAATACCCCAAACCATCCTCATCATCACGGAGAACATCGAGGGCAAGTACAGCTCCCTGGAGCACGAGGTGCGCCCCAAAAACACCCGAAATCGCCCCAAAAACACCCCCAAAATACCCCAAAAATCACCCCAAAAACACCCCCAGAAACACCCCAAAAACAGCCAAAAACACCCCCAAAAACACCCCCAGAAACACCCCAAAAATACCCCAAACCATCCTCATCGTCAGGGAGAACACCGAGGGCGAGTACAGCCCCCTGGAGCACGAGGTGTGCCCCAAAAACACCCGAAATCACCCCGAAAACACCCCCGAAATCACCCCAAAAACATCCCAAAAACACCCCCAGAAACATCCCAAAAACAGCCAAAAAATACCCCCAAAACCACCCCAAAAATACCCCAAAAATACCCCAAAAACACCCCCAAAAAAAACCCAAAATCACCCCAAAAATACCCCCAAAAACACCCCCAAAAACACCCAAAAATCACCCCAAAAACACCCCCTGAAACACCCCCAAAAACACCAAAAAAATACCCCCAAAATACCCCCAAAATCCACCCCAAAACCAGCACAGAATATCCCAAATGCCCCCAAAATCAGCCTGGATGTGATGCCCCACGTATGCCCCGCCCTGTTGTGATGTAACACCCGTGCCCAACCTTGTTGTGATGTCCACACCTTTGCCCCGCCCTGTTGTGATGTCATTCCTGGGGGTGACATAATGCCTGTGCCCTGCCCTGTTGTGACGTCACACCTTTTGCCCCGCCCTGTTGTGACGTCACACCTTTTGCCCCGCCCTTTTGTGATGTCACACCCATGTCCCGCCCTATTGTGATGTCACACCTGTGCCCCGCCCTGTTGTGATGTCATACCTGTGATGCCATGCCCATGCCCTGCACTGTTGCCGATGCCCCGCCCCGTTGTGATGTCACACATGTGCCCCACCCTGTTGTGACATCACACCCGTGCCCCGCCCTATTGTGATGTCATTCCTGGGAGTGATGCCACACCCATGCCCCACCCTGTTGCCGACGCCCCGCCCTGTTCTGATGTCACAGCTTGGCCCCGCCCTGTTGTGATGTCACACCCATTACCCACGCGTTGTGACGTCACACCCGTGCCACGCCCTGTTGTGATGTCACACCCGTGCCCTGCCCCGTTGTGATGTCATACATTTGCCCCGCCCGGTTGTGACATCACATCCTGTTGTGATGTCACACCCGTGCCCCGCCCTGTTATGACGTCACCCCTGTGCCCTGCCCCGTTGTGATGTCATACATTTCCCCCACCCTGTTGTGACGTCACATCCGTGCCCGGTCCTGTTGTGATGTCACACATCCACCCCGCCCTGTTGTGACGTCACACCCATGCCCCGCCTTGTTGTGACGTCACACATCCACCCCGCCCGTTGTGATGTCATCCATTTGCCCCGCCCTGTTTTGACATCACACATCCACCCCGCCCTGTGGTGACATCACCCCCGCACCCCGCCCCGTTTTGACATCACTCCCATGCCCCGCCCTGTTGTGACGTCACACCTTTGCCCCGCCCCGTTGTGACGTCACCCCCGTGCAGAGCGTGGCGGGCGTGGTCGAGAGCCTCAAGATCATCACGGCCGGGCGCTCGCGCCGCATCGCCCACTACGCCTTCGGGCTGGCCCGCGCCGCCGCGCGCCGCAGCGTCACCGCCGTGCACAAGGCCAACATCATGTACGGCACAGGGGGGCTGGGGGGCCAAAGAGGGGGCTTGGGGGGTCCTAAAGGGGAGTTTCGGGGTCCTAAAGGGGGTCTAGAAGGGGTTTGGGGGGTCCAGGAGGGGGTTTGGGGGGTCCTAAAGGAGTTTGGGGGGACCCAAAGGGGGCTTGGGGGGTCCTAAAAGGGGTTTGAGGTTCTGGAGGGTGTCCAGAAGGAGTTTGGGGGGGTCCCAAAGAGGTGCTGGGGGTTCTGGAGGGGGTCCTTGGTGGTTTTTGGGGGGTCCAGAAGGGGGTTTGGGGGGTGCCAAAGGGGATTTGGGGGTCCTAAAGGAGGGTTTGATGTTCTGGAGGGGGTCCAGAAGGAGTTTTGGGGGTCCTAAAGGGGGTTTGGGGGTCCTAAACGAGGGTTTGAGGTTCTGGAGGGGGTCCAGAAGGGGTTTGGGGGGTCCTAAAGGGGCGTTTGAGGTTCTGGAGGGGGTCTAGAAGGGGTGTGGGGGGTCCAGGAGGGGGTTTGGGGGGTCCTAAAGGGGATTTGGGGGGTCCCAAATGGGGCTTGGGGGGTCCTAAATGGGGTTTGGGGGGATCCCAAAGGGAGTTTGGGGCGTCCTAAATGGGGTTTGGGGGTGCTAAAGGGGGTTTAGGGGGTCCCTAAGGGGGGTTTGGGGGGTCCCAAAGGGGCGTTTGAGGTTCTGGAGGGTGTTCTTGGTGGTGTTTGGGGGGTCCTAAAGGGGGTTTGGGGGGTCCCAAAGGGGGGGTTGAGGTTCTGGAGGGTGTCCAGAAGGAGTTTGGGGGGTCCCAAAGAGGTGCTGGGGGTTCTGGAGGGGGTCCCTGGTGGTTTTTGGGGGGTCCTAAGGGGGGTTTGGGGGATCCTGAATCCTCCTGAACGCTGGGAAATTGGGGGACAGGGCTGTTCCTGCAGTACTGACTGGGATCCCAGATTTTTTTGGGGGGGTCACCCTGTATTTTTGGGGTCTCACCCCACAGGAAATTGGGGGACGGGGCTGTTCCTGCAGTGCTGAGTGGGATCCCATATTTTTTGGGGGTCACCGTGTATTTTTTTGGGGGTATCACCTCCCATATCACCCCAGGAAATTGGGGACGGAGCTGTTCCTGCAGTGCTGGCCGGGTTCCCATATTTTTTGGGGGTCACCCTGTATTTTTTGGGGGTCCCACCCCTGTGTCCCCACAGGAAATTGGGGGACGGGCTGTTCCTGCAGTACTGAGTGGGTTCCCATATTTTTTGGGGGTCACCCTGTATTTTTTGGGGGTCTCACCCCACAGGAAACTGGGGGACGGGCTGTTCCTGCAGTGCTGCCAGGAAGTGGCGGCCGAGTACCCCGAGATCACCTTCCGCAGCATGATCGTGGACAACACCACCATGCAGGTGTGACCCCGCCCCGAACCCCCAAAAACCCCCAAAAACCCCCAAAACTCCCCCCAAAACCCCTTCCCAGTGCTCCCAGTAAGCGCAGTGTGCCCTCCCTGCCCAGCTGGTGTCGCGGCCCCAGCAGTTCGATGTGATGGTGATGCCCAACCTGTACGGGAACATCGTCAACAACGTCTGCGCCGGGCTGGTGGGGGGACCCGGGCTGGTGCCGGGGGCCAACTACGGCCACGACTACGCCGTGTTTGAAACCGTGGGTCTGGGGGGGAAAAAATGGGGGTCTGGGGGGGAAAAATGGGGGTCTGGGGGGGAAACCGGGGGTCTGGGGGGGTAAAAATGGGGTCTGGGGGGGAAATGGGGGTCTGGGGGGGCTTTGGGGGTCCTTTGGGGGGGAAAATGGGGGTCTGGGGGGTAAAAATGGGGGACACAACTACGGCCACGACTACGCCATGTTCGAAACTGTGGGTCTGGGGGGGAAACAGGGGTCTGGGGGGGTAAAAATGGGGTTCTGGGGGCTATGGGGGTCCTTTGGGGGGCACTGGGAGCACTGGGTGGGACTGGGGGTCCCTGAGGGCTGTTACTGGGGGGCACTGGGTGGTTATGGGGGGTTACTGGGAGCACTGGGCGGCTACTGGGGGCACTGGGCTGTTACTGGGTGGTTACTGGGAGCACTGGTTGGTCACTCAGAGGGCTGGTTTTGGGGTCACTGGGAGGTCACTGGGAGGTCACTGGGGGGTCACTGGGGGTCACTGGGGGGTCACGGGGGGGTCGCTGGGCGGGGCTCTCACGGCGGCGCCCCCCAGGCCACGCGGAACACGGGCAAGAGCATCGCCAACCGCAACATCGCCAACCCCACGGCAGCGCTGCTGGCGGCCTGCATGATGCTGGACCACCTCAAGTGGGCGGGGCTTAGCGACAGGGGGCGGGGCTAACCCGGGAGGGGGTGGGGTTAACCCGGGAGGGGGTGGGAACACCTGGAGGGGGCGGGGCTCACCTGGAAAGGGGTGGGAACACCTGAGAGGGGTTGGGAGCAACTGGGAGGGGGTGGGGCTTAAAAAGGTGTCGGGGGTCCCCAAAAAGGGGTGGGGCTTTAAAAAGGGTGGGGCTTTAAAAGGGGTGGGGGGTTTCCCAAAAAGGGGTGGGGCTTTAAAAGGGGTGGGGCTTTAAAAGGGGTGTGGCTTGCCCTGGTGGGAGTGGCTGTTAAAGGGGCACGGCCCAGGTGGTGAGGATCCCATTGGAGGAGCTGGGTGAGGGGGCGGAGCCTGAGGGGGTGGAGCCTCGGTGTACACCAGTAAGGGGCGGGGCTTCACCTCTAGGGTTGGGTGTGGCTCGCTGATGTGGGCGTGGCCCATGTTTGCCCCGCCCCCAGGCTGCACAACCACGCCTCCACCATCCGTAAGGCCGTGCTGGCCTCGCTGGACGACCCCCGGGTAAGCCCCGCCCTCACCTGCCCAAGGGGCGTGGCCCTAAACCTGGGGGCGTGGCCACAACCCCCACTCTCACCTGCCCAAGGGGTGCGGCCCCATACAAGTGGGCGTGGCCATGCGCCTGCCTGATGGCTGCGGCCCCACCCCTTTGTGGGCGTGTCCGTGACGTGGCCCCGCCCCCAGACGCACACGCCGGACATCGGGGGCCAGGGCACGACGTCGGGGGCGGTGCAGAGCATCATCGGGCACCTGCCGCGGGGCTGAGCCGGACACACGGACAGCGGGGCGGGGACGGACACCGGGACAGCCCCGGGAACGGCCCCGGGAACCCCCCCAGAACGGCCCCGGGAACCCCCCCAGAACGGCCCTGGGAACCCCCAGAACGGCCCTGGCACCCCAAAACACCCCCAAGAACATCCCAGAACACCCCCAGGACCACAGACCTGACACCCCAAAACACCCCCAAGACCCCAAAACATCCCCAAGAACCCCCAGAACACCCCCAGGACCCCCCAGGACCACAGACCTGACACCCCAAAACACCCCCAAGACCCCAAAACATCCCCAAAAACCCCCAGAACACCCCTAGAACCGCACACCTGACATCCCCAGGATCCCCAGGACCGCACACCTGACACCCCCAGAACACCCCTAGGACCCCAAAACACCCCCAAGTCCCCCCAAAACACCCCTGGGACCCCAAAACACCCTCAAGAACCCCCAGAACACCCCTAGGACCGCACAACGCCCCCAGGACCGCACACCTGACACCCCCTGGACCCCCCCAAAAACATTCCCAGGACCCCAAAAGCACCTCCAGGACCACAAAACAGTCCAGGGACCCCAAAAGCACCTCCAGGACCCCCCCAAAAACATTCCCGGGATGCCCCCAAACACCCCCAGGACCCCAAAGCACCTCCAGGATTCCAAAACACCCCCGGGACCCCCCCAAAACATTCCCAGGATCCCAAAGCACCTCCAGGACCACCCCCGTGACACCCCCAGAACACCCCCGGGACCCCAAAAGCACCTCCAGGACCCCAAGGCCCCCCCAGGACCACAGACCTGGGACCCCAAAGCACCCCTGGGACCCCCCAAAGCACCCCCAGGACCTTTAGGACCACGATGCCCCCCCCAAGGGACCCCAACTCTGCTCTGGGACACCCCCAGGAGCCCCCACCAAACACCCACGAGACCCAAAACGCCTCCAGGAGCCCCCCGGGACCCCCAAAATCATCTCTGGGAACCCCCCCAAGGACCACAGCGCACTCCAGGGTCCCACCACGAGCCCCCCAAACCCCCATGGGACCCCAATAAAAACCCCAGGACCACCAGGAGCACCCCAAAACCCCCACAGGACCCCAAAAAACATCCCAGGACCACCAGGAACCCCCCACAGGACCCCAATAAAAACCCCAGGACCACCAGGAGCCCCCCAAACCCCTCACAGGACCACCAGGAGCACTCATAAAACCCCAAAAAACACCCCAGGACCACCAGGAGCACCCCAAAACCTCCACAGGACCTCAATAAATACCCCCAGGACCACCAGGAGCCCCCCACAGGACCCCATTAAACACCTCAGGACCACCAGGAGCACCCCAAATCCCCCACAGGACCACCAGGAACCCCCCAAATCCCCCACAGGACCACCAGGAACCCCCACAAGACCCCAATAAACACCCCAGGACCACCAGGAGCCGCCTGTGGTTTATTGGGGAGGTGGGCGTGTCTGGGGGCGGGGCCAAGGGTGCTGCAGGGGGGCTCGAAGGGCAGCGTGGGACCCCCCAAAGAACAGCCCAGGAACCCCCCCAGGACCCCAATGAACACCTCAGGACCACCACAAACCCCCCCCAAAAGACCCCAATGAACACCCCAGGAACCCCCAAACCTCCCCCCCAAGAGGACCCCAAAAAACACCTCAGGAAGCCCCCAACGCCCCCCCCCCCAGGACCCCAATAAACGCCCCAGTACCCCCTGAACCCCCGTGGTTTATTGAGGCGGTGGGCGGGGCTATGGGCGGAGCCAGGAGTGCTGCAGGCACTGCCGGGCCATGATGGAACACCCCAATGAATACACCCGTGGTTTATTGAGGCGGTGGGCGGGGCCAGGGCTGCTGCAGGCACCGCCGGGCCATAATGGGACCCCCAATAAAGACACCCGTGGTTTATTGAGGCGGTGGGCGGGGCTGGGGGCGGGGCCAGGGATAGTGCAGGAACTGCTGGGCCGTGACCCCCAGCATGGGACCACCCCAATAAACACACTCATGGTTTATTGAGGCGGTGGGCGGGGCTATGGGCGGGGCGAGGGCTGCTGCAGGCACTGCCGGGCCATGATGGAACACCCCAATGAATGCACCCGTGGTTTATTGAGGCGGTGGGCGGGGCCAGGGGTGCTGCAGGCACTGCCGGGCCATAATGGGACCCCCAATGAACGCACCCGTGGTTTATTGAGGCGGTGGGCGGGGCTGGGGGCGGGGCCAGGGGTGCTGCAGGCACTGCCGGGCCATGATGGAACACCCCAATGAACGCACCCGTGGTTTATTGAGGCGGTGGGCGGGGCTATGGGCGGAGCCAGGGGTGCTGCAGGCACTGCCGGGCCGTGGCGCGCCGGGCGGGCTCGAAGGCCAGCATGGGCCGCAGGAAGCGCGCGAAGGCGGCCGCCGGCCCCCGCGGCCACTCGTATTTCTCCTGCAGCACCGCCCGCAGCCCCCACGGCCGCAGGTGCCGGATGTGCCGCAGCTCACCTGGAAAGGGGCGGGGTCAGGGGCGGGGCCGGCGGGGGGACACGCCCACACGTGGGTAATGCATGCAAACCCAGAAGGGGAAGGGGCAGGGAGGATCCTGGCACCGCCCCTTGTGAAGGGTGTGGTCAGAACATGCCCCAAAACGGTGACCACGCCCCTTATTATGATCAGGACATCCCAATGATGAGGTGGCCCCGCCCCTTATAGGTGTGGTCAAGACATGTCCCGAAACTGTGGCCCCACCCTAATCCTAATGAAGGGTGTGGTCAAGACATCTCCCAATTCAGAGGGGACCCCACCCCAATTAAGGGTGTGGTCAGGATGTGACCACGCCCTTTACGATGGGGGTAGTCAGGACACGCCCCTCCGCTCATGGGTGGGGCTATAAATGACAAACCCCACCCCATCCCCAGCCCATGCCCTTGCTGAACTCAAGCCCCACCCCCTTTCCTGTGACCACACCCCCTATGGGTATGACACCACCTCCGCCCCTTCATTTGCATAACCCCACCTTGTCCCACCCCCACCACACATTTATGGCCACACCCAGCCCTTAACCCCGCCCCCAGGTGCCCTGCCCGGCCACACCCCTCCCTGGCCACGCCCCCGGCCCCGCCCTCACCTCTCCTGTTGAAGAACTCTCGTGAGTAGCGCCCGCCCAGGGCCACGTGCCGCGGGATCTCCCCCAGCAGCTCGATCACGTGCGCGATGTGGTCTGCGGGCAACGTCGGACACGCCCCTTTTAGCCACGCCCACCCCCTAGTTCAATCCCCTTTAGCCACGCCCACCCCTCAGATTCAATCTCTTTTAGCCATGCCCACCCCACTGGTTCAATCCCTTCTCCTCACCCAACCCCTACATGGGGGTGTTCACTTGGCCACGCCCCCCTGGTGAACCCCCCAGTCCATTGGCTGCCACACCATGGTGGCTCCACCCACTTATTAGCCACACCCCTTGTTTGAAACCCCATCTCCAATGGCCACGCCTCTTAGGTCAGGCCACACCCCTTTAGCTCTCTATTGGCTCTCAGACACCACACCCCTTTTTAGAGCCTTGTTTGGGGAGGTCCCGCCCACATGTGCCACACCCCTGCCCATCCCCGAGGCCACACCCAGCCTCGAGACCACGCCCACCCAGTGGCCACACCCACATCATGCCACACCCATTGACAAGACCACGCCCACCCCTGGCCCCGCCCACCCAGTGGCCCCGCCCACCCCGTGGCCCCGCCCACCCTCGTCCCGGCTGTACTCCTCCCCCGAGTGCGGCTCGAACAGGTAATCGCCCGTGGCCAGCTCGAACGCCTGTGGGGGGAAATGGGGAGGGTCTGGGGGGGCCTTGGGAACCCCCTCCCCACATTGGGGACCATCGGAGCCCCCTCCCCACATTGGGGACCATCGGAGCCCCCTCCCCTCCATGGGGGCCACCAGAGCCCCCTCCCCACTATGGGGACCATCTGAGCCCCTTCCCCACATTGGGGTCCATGGCAGCCCCCTCCTCACCATGGGGGCCATGGGAACCCCCTCCCCACATTGGGGGCCATCTGAGCTCCCTCCCCACATCAGGGGCCATGGGAACCCCCTCCCCTCCATAGGGGACCCTCTGAGCCCCCTCCCCTCCATGGGGGCCACCAGAGCCCCCTCCTCCCCTCCATGGGGGCCATGGGAACCCCCTCCTCACCATGGGGACCATCAGAGCCCCCTCCCCACATTGGGGTCCATGGGAACCCCCTCCCCACTATGGGATCCATCAGGGCCCCCTCCCCTCCATGGGGGCTACCAGAGCCCCCTCCCCACTATGGGATCCATGGCAGCCCCCTCCCCACATTGGGGTCCATGGGAACCCCCTCCTCACCCTGGGGTCCCTGGGCAGCCCCTCCCTACCCTGGGATCCATCAGAGCCCCCTCCCCACTATGGGATCCATCAGAGCCCCCTCCCCTCCATGGGGGCCACCAGAGCCCCCTCCTCACCCTGGGGTCCCCGGGCAGCCCCTGCCCCCCCGGGGGTCCCCGGGCGCCCCCTCCCCACCCCAGGCCCCCTCACCATGCAGGCCGTGCTCCAGATGTCGGCGGGGGGGCCGTACCCCGCCCCCAGCAGCACCTCCAGGGCCCGGTACTGCCGGGTCTGGATGTCCTCGGTGAAGTGTTTGTGCTGGGGGGCACGGGGGGGTCACCCCTGACCCAAAACAGCCCCAGGTACCCAAAAACAGCCCCTGACCCACACAAACACCCCCAGACCCAAAAACATCCCCTGACCCAAAACACCCCCAGAACCCACACAAACACCCCCAGAACCCACACAAACACCCCCAGACCCAAAACACCCCCAGAACCCACACAAACACCCCCAGACCCAAACCCCCCCAAACCCAAACCCCCCCCAGACCCAAAACCACCCCCAAAACCCAAAACCACCCCCAAAACACCCCCAGACCCAAAACACCCCCGAACCCACTCAACCCCCCCAACCCCACACGAACACCACCAAACCCTCACCCCCAGTGACCCCCCCAGTCCCCCCCAGTCCCTCCCAGTCCCTCCCAGTTCCCCCCCAGTCCCTCCCAGTCCCTCCCAGTCCCTCCCAGTCCATCCCAGTCCCCCCCAGTCCCTCCCAGTCTCCCCCAGTCCCTCCCAGTCCCTCTCAGTCCATCCCAGTTCCCTCCCAGTTCCCTCCCAGTCCCCCCCAGTCCCTCCCAGTCCTTCCCAGTCCCTCCCAGTTCCCTCCCAGTCCATCCCAGTCCCTCCCAGTCCCCCCCAGTCCCTCCCAGTCCCTCCCAGTCCCTCCCAGTCCATCCCAGTCTCACCACCCAGCAGCCGTTGCCCAGGTCGGCGATTTTGATTCGCAGCCTGGGGGCAGCTCGGGGGTCCAGGGGGTTCTCCTGCCCCCCCGGCAGCCCCCCCTCACCTGCAGGGGACACTGGGGGCGTTGGGGACACACCTGGGACCCCCAGTGCCCCCCCAGTGCCCCCCAGTGCCCCCCCAGTGTCCCCCAGTGCCCCCCAGTGCCCCCAGTGTCCCCCAGTGCCCCCAGTCCAAATTCCCACCCCAACCCCAAGCGGCCCCTCCAGACCCCCCCAACCCTAAAATCCCCCCAAATCCACCCAAAATGCCCCTCCAGACCCCAAATTCCCCCCAAATTCCACCTCTAGACCCCCCCAATCCCAAATATCCCCCAAATCCACCCAAATTCTCTCTCCAGACCCCCTCAAACCCCAAATTCCCCCTCCAGACCCCCCCTAACCCCAAATTCCCCCCAAACCCCCACCCAAAATGCTCCTCCAGACCCCAAATTCCCCCCAAATTCCCCTTCTAGAGCCCCCCCAAACCCCCACCCAAAATGCCCCTCCAGACCCCAAATTTCCCCCAAATCCACCCCAAATTCCCCCTCTAGACCTCCCCAACCCCAAATATCCCCAAAATGCCCCTCCAGACCTCAAATTCCCCCCAAATTCCCCCCAAACCCCCACCCAAAATTCCCCTCCAGACCCCAAATTTCCCCCAAATACAACCCAAATTCCACCTCTAGACCTCCCCAACCCCAAATATCCCCAAAATCCTCCTCCAGACCCCAAATTCCACCCCAAATTCCACCTCTAGACCCCCCCAACCCCAAATTTCCCCCAAACCCCCACCCAAAATGCCCCTCCAGACCCCAAATTCCCCCCAAATTCCCCCCAAATTCCCCCTCTAGACCCTCCCCCAACCCCAAATATCCCCCAAATCCACCCCAAAATGCTCCTCCACACCCCAAATTCCCCCTAAATTCCCCCTCTAGACCCTCCCTCCTACCCCAAATTCCCCTCAAACCCCCACCCAAAATGCTCCTGCAGACCCCAAATATCCCCCAAACCCCCACCCAAAATGCCCCTGCAGACCCCAAATTCCCCCCAAATTCCACCTCTAGACCGCCCCCAACCCCAAATTCCCCCCAAACCCCCACCCAAAATGCTCCTCCAGACCCCAAATTCCCCCCAAATTCCCACCCAAAATGCTCCTCCAGACCCCAAATTTCCCCCAAATCCACCCCAAATTCCCCCTCTAGACCCCCCCCAACCCCAAATTCCCCCCAAAGCCCCACCCAAAATGCCCCTCCAGACCCCAAATTCCCCCTAAATTCCCCCTCTAGACCCTCCCCCAACCCCAAATATCCCCCAAATCCACCCCAAAATGCTCCTCCAGACCCCAAATATCCCCCAAACCCCTACCCAAAATGCCCCTCCAGACCCCAAATTCCCCCCAAATTCTCCCCAAATTCCCCCTCCAGACCCCCCCCAACCCCAAATATCCCCCCCAAACCCCCCCCCAGCACTGACCCAGGGTTTTGGGGAGCCCCTCGGAGCCCCCCGAGATGAGGGAGCCCGAGGTGGGGGTGAAGAGCGAATCCGAGGCCGAGCTGGGGCTGGGGGGGCGGCGGGGGGGGGGTCCCGGGGAGCCCCCCGAGAATCCATCGCTGGAGCCCCCCCCCCCCGCGGGCAGCGTGTGCACCCCCGAGGACGAGGCCCCGCTCGGGGGGCTCCCCCCAAACTCCTCCGGGGGGGTTTCTGCAGCAGGAGGAAAGAGAAATCTGAGAGCCCCCCCTCAAAACAGACAAAATTCACACCCAAAATTCACACCCAAAATTCATCCCAAAAGTTCACACCGAAAATTCATCCCAAAAATTCACACCAAAAAATCACACCGAAAATTCACATCCCAAAAATTCACACCGAAAATTCACACCGAAAATTCACACCCCAAAAATTCACACCCCAAAAATTCACACACCAAAAATTCACACCGAAAATTCACTCCCAAAATTCATCCCAAAAATTCACACCGAAAATTCACATCCTAAAAATTCACATCCAAAAATTCACGCCAAAAATTCATACCAAAAATTCACACCTCAAAACCCCCCTCAAAACAGACACAGAAAAGTTCACACCGAAAATTCACCCCAAAAATTTACACCTCAACCCCCCCCAAAAATTCCCACCCCAAAAATTCACACCGAAAATTCACTCCCAAAAATTCACACCCACAACAAATTCACACCTCAACCCATCCCCCAAAATTTCACACCCGAAATTTCATCCCAAAAATTCACACCTCAAACCACCCCCTCAAAACAAGCACAGAAAAATTCACACCGAAAATTCACATCCCAAAAATTCACACCCCGAAAATTCACACCTCAAACCCCTCCAAAAAAATTCACCCCAAAAATTCCCTCCCAAAAATTCACACCCCAAAAATTCACATCCCAACAAATTCATCCCAAAAATTCACACCTCAAACCACCCCCTCAAAACAAACACACAGACAGACAGACAAATTCACCCCGAAAATTCACACCCCAAAAATTCATCCCAAAAATTCACACCCAAAAATTCACACACCGAAAATTCGCACCAAAAAATTCATCCCAAAAATTCACACCTCAAACCCCCCCCAAAAATTCACATCTAAAAATTCACCCCAAAAATTCACACCTCAAATCCCCCCCCCAAAACAAATACACACTGACAGACAGACAGACAAATTCACCCCGAAAATTCACACCCGAAAATTCACCCCAAAAATTCACACCTCAAACCCTTCCCCTCAACAAATTCAACCCAAAAATTCACCCCAAAAATTCACACCCCAAAAAATTCATCCCAAAAATTCACACCTCAAAAATTCACACCAAAAATTCACACCTCAAACCCCCCCAAAAAATTCACACCCAAAAATTCACACCCAAAAATTCACACCTCAAACCACCCCCTCAAAACAAACACAGACAGACGGACAGACAAATTCACACCGAAAAGTCACACCCCAAAAATTCACACCCCAAAAATTCCCTCCCAAAAATCCACACCCAAAAATTCATCCCAAAAATTCACATCCCAACAAATTCACCCCAAAAATTCACACCTCAAACCACCCCCTCAAAACAAACACACAGACACACAGACAAATTCACACCGAAAATTCACACCCCGAAAATTCACATCCCAAAAATTCAGCCCAAAAATTCACACCTCAAACCACCCCCAAAACAAACACAGACAGACAGACAGACAAATTCACACCAAAAATTCACCCCAAAAATTCGCACCTCAAACCAACCCCCAAGTGTCCCCAGTGTCCCCAGCAGTGTCCCCAGTGTCCCCCCCCGGCACTGACCGGTGTCACTGTCCCCAATGTCCCCCCCGGTGTCCCCAATGTCCCCCTCGATGTCCCCCCCGGCACTGACCGGTGTCGCTGTCCCCCCCAATGTCCCCCCGGTGTCCCCCCCGGCACTGACCGGTGTCGCTGTCCCCCCCAATGTCCCCAATGTCCCCCCCGGTGTCCCCAGTGTCCCCCTCAGCACTGACCGGTGTCGCTGTCGCGCAGCCGCTCCAGCTCCCTCAGTCGCTCTGCCAGGAGTTGTCGCTGTCGCCGCTGTCGCCGCCGCCGCCGGCGCCGCTGAGCCCGCGACAGCCGCTCCTGGGAGGGGACGGGTTTTGGGGGGAATCCCTCGGTTTTGGGGGAATCCCTCAATTTTGGGGAATTCCCTCAGTTTTGGGGAATCCGTCGGTTTTGGGGGTATTCCCTCGGTTTTGGGGAATTCCCTCGATTTTGGGGGGGAATCCCTCGGTTTGGGGGAATTCCCTCGATTTTGGGGAATTCCTTAGGTTTTGGGGAGAATCCCTCGATTTTGGGGGGATTCCCTCAGTTTGGGGGGGATTCCCTCGATTTTGGGGGGAATTCCCTCGATTTTGGGAGGATTCCCTCGGTTTTGGGGAGAATCCCTCGATTTTGGGGGAATCCCTGGGTTTTGGGGGGGATTCCCTCGGTTTTGGGGGGATTCCCTCGATTTTGGGGAGAATCCCTCGATTTTGGTGGAATTCCCTCAATTTTGGGGGGATTCCCTCGGTTTTGGGGGGGATTCCCTCAATTTTGGTGGAATCCCCTTGGTTTTGGGGGTCCTTAGATCGGGGGAGCTGTGATTTAGGGGGGCCAAGGGCAGACAGGTGTGCGTGCAAAACCATGCGGGGGCACACAGGGGAGCGTGCGCGGGTGTGAGGGCACACACGGGTGTGCAAGGATGGGTGAGAGAACACACAGGTGAGCAAGGACAGGTGTGCAAGGACAGGTGTGAGAGCACACACACAGGTGTGCAAGGACAGGTGAGAGAACACACACACAGGTGTGCAATGACACAGGTGAGCACACACAGATGAGCACACCCGGGTGACCACACAGACACAGGTGTGCAAGGACAGGTGTGAGCACACCCAGGTGTGCAATGACACAGGTGAGCACACACACACACACCCCCAGGTGAGCACACCCAGGTGTGAGCACACACACACACACATGCGCAATGACACAGGTGTGAGCGCACACACACACAGAGCTGTGCAATGACACAGGTGTGAGCACACCCAGGTGAGCACACACACACACAGACACACACACACCCCCAGGTGTGAGCACACCCAGGTGTGCAAGGCAGACAGGTGTGAGCACACACACACACAGGTGTGCAATGACACAGGTGTGAGCACACACACACACACCCAGGTGTGAGCACACACACACACACACACACACACACACACACACACACCCGCCCAGGTGTGAGCACACACACACACGCTCAGGTGTGCAATGACACAGGTGTGAGCACACACAAACACACAGGTGTGCAATGACACAGGTGTACACACACACACCCAGGTGTGAGCACACCTAGGTGTGCAAGGACAGGTGTGAGCACACAAACACACAGGTGTGCAATGACACAGGTGCACACACACAGGTGTGAGCACACACACACACACAGGTGTGAGCACACACACACACACACACACACACAGGTGTGAGCACACACACACAGGTGAGCACACAAACACACAGGTGTGCAATGACACAGGTGTGAGCACACACACACACACACAGGTGTGCAAGGACAGGTGTGAGCACACCCAGGTGTGCAGTGCCACTCACGGGCTCCTCCTGCGGTGCACACACACACACACACACACACACACACACAGGTGTGAGCACACACAAACACACAGGTGTGCAATGACACAGGTGAGCACACACACACACACAGAGCTGTGCAATGACACAGGTGCACACACACAGGTGAGCACACACACACACACACACACACACAGGTGCGAGCACACCCAGGTGTGCAAGGACAGGTGTGAGCACACACACACACACAGGTGAGCACACACACATGCACACAGGTGAGCACACACACACACAGGTGTGCAATGACACAGGTGTGAGCACACACACGCACACACACACAGGTGTGAGCACACACACACACACAGGTGTGCAAGGACAGGTGTGAGCACACCCAGGTGTGCAGGCCACTCACGGGCTCCTCCTGCGGTGCTGAGCTCACTGTGGACAGACAGGAGTGGGGGGGGCGGGGTCAGCCCAGGTGTGGGGATTTGGGGACCCCCCAAGCAGGGGGGGGGGGGGGCACACCTGGTCTTGGGGGGGACCAACAGGTACCTGCACACAGGGTGGATTTTGGGGTTCACCTGCACACGGGGTGGATTTTGGGGTTCACCTGCACCCCAGGATGAATTTTTGGGGTTCACCTGCACTCCTTGGGTGGATTTTGGGGTCACCTACACTCCAGGACAGGTTTTGGGGAGTTCCTGCCTTCCAGGGGATGGATTTTGGGGTATCAGCCTCACAGATTTTGGAGTTCCCTTCCCCCACGGATGGATTTTGGGGTTCCCTCCCCCTAGGGATGGACTTTGGGGTACCTGCCCCACCCCATTGATGCATTTTGGGGTTCCCTCCCCCCGGGGATGGGTTTTGGGGTACCTGCACTGTGGGGATGGATTTTAGGGATCCCTGCCCACCATGGGATGGATTTTGGGGTTCCCCACTCCCCAGGGATATATTTTGGGGTACCTGCCCCGCAGATTTTGGGGTCCCTGCTGTATTTTGGGGTGTCCCCCCCATCTATCACTGTGTTTTTGGGGTACCCTCCCCAGGGATCCATTTCGGGTTACCCCCTGTATTTTGGGGTGTCCCCCCCATCTATTGCTGTGTTTTGGGGTACCTGCCCCGCAGATTTTGGGGTACCCTACCCGGGGATCTATTTCGGGGTCCCTGCTGTATTTTGGGGTGTCCCCCGCCATGTAATGCTGTGTTTTTTGGGGTACCCTCCCCAGGGATCTATTTTGGGGTGTCCCCCCCACCTATCCCTGTGATTTTTGGGGTACCTGCCCCGCCGATTTTGGGGGATCTATTTCGGGGTCCCTGCTGTATTTTGGGGTGCCCCCCTCCCATCTATCCCTGTGATTTTGGGGTACCTGACCCGCAGATTTTGGGGTCCCTGCTGTATTTCGGAGTGCCCCTCCCCCCACCCATCCCTGTGATTTTGGGGTACCCTCCCCAGGGATCCATTTCGGGTTACCCCCTGTATTTCGGGGTGCCCACCCCATTTATCGCTGCGATTTTGGGGTACCTGCCCTACATATTTTGGGGTACCCTCCCCAGGGATCTATTTTGGGGTGCCCCCTCCCATTTATCCCTGCGATTTTGGGGTACCTGCCCCGCGGGGGGGGCCGTGGCCCCGCGCCCACTGCGCCGCCTGCGCCGCCAGGTGCCTCAGGTAGGGCTGGGGCACGCACACGAGGACGTTCTCGGGCTTGATGTCCGTGTGGATGATCTTGCACTTGGTGTGCAGGTAATCCAGGCCCTCCAGCACCTGCAACCGCACCCCAAAACATCGCGGGGGACACCCCAAAACATCGGGGGGGGAAGCCCCAAATATTGGGGAGGGACACCCCAAAATATCGGGAGGGGAAGCCCAAAATATCGGGGGGGAAGCCCAAAATATCGCGGGGGACACCCCAAAATATCGGGGGGGGAAGCCCCAAAATATCGGGAGGGACACCCCAAAATATCGGGAGGGAAAGCCCAAAATATCGGGGGGGGACAACCCAAAATATCGGGGAGGGAAGCCCCAAAATATCGGGAAGGGAAGCCCAAAATATCGGGAGGGGAAGCCCCAAAATATCGGGAGGGGAAGCCCAAAACATCGGGAGGGGGACACCCCAAAATATCGGGAGGGGAAGCCCAAAATATCGGGGGGAACACCCCAAAATATCGGGAGGGGAAGCCCAAAATATCGGGGGGGGACACCCCAAAATATCGGGGGGGGAAAGCCCCAAATATCGGGGGGGAAGCCCCAAAATATCGGGGGGGGAAGCCCCAAAACATCGCGGGGAACACCCCAAAATATCGGGGGGGGAAGCCCCAAAACATCGCGGGGAACACCCCAAAATATCGGGGGGGGAAGCCCCAAAACATCGCGGGGAACACCCCAAAATATCGGGGGGGGACACCCCAAAATATCGGGGGGGGAAGCCCAAAACATCGGGAGGGACAGCCCAAAATATCGGGAGGGAACCCCAAAATATCGGGGAGGGGCTCTCTGTGAAGTCCTAGGGAGGGGTTTGGGGGTCTCTGTGAAGCCCCAGGGAGGGTTTTGGGGTCCCCCCGTACCTGCCGCACGATGCTCTTGACGCAGGGCAGGGGCAGCCCCTGGTAGTTGGATTTGATGATCCAGCGCAGCAGCTGCTGCCCCAGCACCTCCAGCACCATGCAAACATCTTGGGGGGGGCGGGGGGCGGGGGCAGTCAAGGAACCCCCAGAAAAACCCTGGGACCTTCCCCAACCCCCCCCCAAAAAAAAAACTCGGGGTACCCGCCCCGACCCCCCCAAAAAAGGATACGGACGCCGTTGACGCCCGAAATCTTGAAGTCATCGATGAGCTGCACGATGTTCTCCCGCTTGGGGTCGCTGGGGTCCGAATCCCGCACCTGAGGCACGGGGGGGGGTCACGGGGTGGATTTTGGGGGGTTTGGGGTCCCTGGTTTTTGGGGGGGCCGGGGGCACTCACACATTTCAGCAGTTTGATCTCATCCAGAGCCGTCTCCGTGTATTGGGGGGCGCTTTTCACCACCTTCAGCGCCACGAAGCGTTTCCTCCTGCCCAAAGGAAAGCAAAGGGGGGGAACCCCCGGCCGCGCCCCCCCCCAAAAAAAAAATAAAATAAAATTCCAGGGAGCCCCCCCCAAAACCCTGAACCCCCCCCACACACCCACCCTCAGGGTGTCCCCGCACTCACCGCAGGTCCCAGCAGAGCCACACGGTGGAGAAATGGCCCCAGCCCAGCTTGCGAACCACGTGGTAGCGCCCGTGGAAAAGGTCCCCGATCCGAACCGGGTAATACCCGCCTGGGGAGGGGCCGGAATTGTCACTCTGGGGTTCGGGGACCCCCCCCAGAACAGCCCCGAAAGGAGCGGGGTGTCCCCACCTTTGCAGTAATCGCGGGGATCCTCCTGCTCGCCCTCGTCGGAGCCCAGCAGGGACTCGGGCAGCGATGGCGGCGCCGGGGGGGGGTCTGGGGACGCCTCGCCGGGGGGGCTGGGGGTCCTGAGGGATGGGGGGGGGACAGCAAAGCTGAGACCCCCCCCCATGGCCGGGCCAGAGACCCCCAGGGCCCAGCACAGCCCGACTTTGGACCCCTCCCCAAAATCTGGAACCTCCGGGGGTCTCCTCTCTGCCACCCCCTCCCCAAAATCTGCTCCCTTCAGGGGTCTCTTCTCTGTCACCCTCTCCCCAAAATCTGGAACCTTCGGGGGTCTCGTCTGGAACCTTCGGGGGTCTCCTCTCTGCCACCCCCTCCCCAAAATCTGCTCCCTTCAGGGGTCTCTTCTCTGTCACACTCTCCCCAAAATCTGGAACCTTCGGGGGTCTCCTCTGGAACTTTCAGGGGTCTCTTCTCTGCCACCCCCTCTCCAAACTCTGCTCCCTTTGGGGGTCTCTTCTCTGCCTCCCTCTCCCCAAATCTGGAACTTTCAGGGGTCTCTTCTCTGCCACCCCCTCCCCAAAATCTCGAACTTTCAAGGGTCTCCTCTCTACCACCCCCTCCCCAAAATCTCGAACTTTCAAGGGTCTCCTCTCTACCACCCCCTCCCCAAAATCTCGAACTTTCAAGGGTCTCCTCTCTGCTTCCCTCTGCCCAAAATCTGGAACCTTTGGGGGTCTCCTCTGGAACCTTCGGGGGTCTCTTCTCTACCACCCCCTCCCCAAAATCTGCTCCCTTCGGGGGTCTCCTCTCTGCCCCCCCCTCCCCAAAATCTGCTCCCTTCGGGGGTCTCCTCTCTGCCCCCCCCTCCCCAAAATCTGCTCCCTTCTGGGGTCTCTTCTCTGCCTCCCTCTCCCCAAAATCTGCTCCCTTTGGGGGTCTCTACCACCCCCTCCCCAAAATCTGCTCCCTTCGGGGGTCTCCTCTTTGCCCCCCCCATACCTGGTCCCTTCGGGGGTCTCCCCCATGCTTGGGGCGGGGGGGTCCCAGGGTGGTCCCACAGCACCAAAGGAGCCGGGAATGGTCCCAGGGGAGCGCTGGGAGGCCCCAGAGGCCCCCCCGAGCTGTGGGGGGGGGCAGGTGCGGGGCATTCTGGGCCATCACCCCCCCAAAATAGAAATGACCTCAAGGGCCCCCGGCCCCGCGGGGCTAAAAATAGCCCTGGAGGGGGAGGGGCAGCTCGGAATGTCCCCCCCCCAGCCCCTAAAAAGGGGGGGGCTCTGCTCGTGTGTGTGTGTCCCCCTCCCCATTCTGGGTAAGGGTCGTGGCCCCGCTGACCCCCCCCTCCCCCTCACCTTGGGGGTGCTTTGGGTTTTTTGTCCTTTTTTGCGTTTTCTCCTTCTCCTGACGTGATCTGAGGAGGGGATTTGGGGGTCACGGGGATGTGGGGGGGGGGGCACAGTATCACAGACCCCCTTGTGTCCCACCCCAAAATCCACCGTGTGCCCCCAGCCCCAAAATCCACCGTCCCCCAACTCTCAAATGTGCCCTCAGGGACCCCCAGAATCCCCCAAAAATCCACAGGGCTCCAATTTCCCCTGAGGGACCCCCATTTTCTCCTCACACTCCCCCTCCCATCATAGGGGACCCCCATTTTCCCCTCGTGCCTCCCCCAAATGCTCAGGACCCTCCTCACGCTCCCCCTCCCCCCTCCTAGGGGACCCCATTTTCCCCCCAGGATCCCCATTTTCCCTTCTCAAAACCCCATTTTCCTCTCAGAACACCCCTCACAACCCCCATTTTCCCCTCACAAATCCCATTTCCCCACTCACAACCCCCATTTTCCCCTCACAAATCCCATTTCCCCACTCACAACCCCCATTTTCCCCCTCACAAACCCATTTTCCCCCTTTCAGATCCCATTTTCCCCTCACAAACCCCATTTTCCCCCTCTCAGACCCCACTTTCCCCTCACAAACTCCATTTTTCCCCTCACAAACTCCATTTTTCCCCTCACAAACCCCATTTTCCCCTCAGACCCCCGCCCCTCACCGGGCCCCCCCGCGCAGCTCCATTCCCCGCGCTCGCCCCCGCTCCGCGCGTGGCGCCCCCTGGCGGCCGGGGAAAGGGGCGGAGCAACTGCACAAGCTCCGCCCATCGACCAATGAGAAGCCGCCATGAGGTGCTGGCCACGCCTCGAACCACGCCCCGTTGTCGCCATGGAAACGCGGCCTAGCGCGACGCCGCCAGGCGGTCCCGCGCCGATTTGTCGCGATATAACGAGTCCCAACCTCCCCCGATATTTTCTGTATCGCGACAGCACCCGCAGAGCCCCGACAGCCCTCAAACCCCCCGGATACCGCTTGGGTCAGCCAGCGCTGCGGCCCCGGCGCGCCCAAAGTGACGCCACCCTCTCATTCCCGCCCTCACCGCTGATTGGCTGCCGCCACCACCGCGTCATCCGAGCGCGACGCATCACCATGGCAACCGCGGAGTAAACACGGAAGTCCCCAAAACCAGGCCCGGGATCCCCAAAATCGCCGCGAGACCCCCAAAAAACGCAAATCCACACCCCCCCCTTTCCTTTTCCAGGGACCCCTAAGGGCCTGGGGACCCCCCAGTGCCTGTCCGGGGGGGTGGGGGAGGGGGCCGAGCCCCCCACGAACAGACGGGGCCAGGGGGCTGCTGGGCATCAGTTTAATACCGGGGTGCGGGGGATGTGGGGGGCAGCACCCCCGGACCCCCTTCCCCCCCCTCCCCCCCCCCCCAGGTGCTGATATTCAGGAGAGGGGGGAGGGGCAGAGTGAGGACCCCTCCCCCCGCCCCCTTTTTTGCCCCCCCGCCCCCCTTTCCCATCCCCCCAAAACAGCAAAATCCCACGGTGGTTTGGGGGGAGGGGAGGGGAGAGGGAGGGGAAGAAAGAGGAGACCCTAGAAAAAAAAAAAAAATACCAGCCCCTCCCCCAGCATTCCCCCAGTCATTTTGAGGAGGGGTCTTCTCCATCTTCATCTTCATCATCATCTTCTCTTCCCCCCCCCCCCAACAAAAAATCAGCCGAGGTTCATCCGCGGCGTCCAGCGCTGTGTCCCCCTCCCCCATTTTTGCTGGGGGGGTTTTTTTGTGTCACCCCCAAACTCAGAGCCCCCCCAGCCCCGCACCGAGAGTCCCTTGGGGGGGTTTTTTTTTTTGGGGAGGGGGGGGTGGGAATTGGGGAGGGGGGGGGGGGGTCGGGGTCAGCCTTGTTTTTTTCGCCTTTTTTTGTTTTTTTTTTTTGGTTGTTGGTTTTTTTTTTGTTTTTTGGGTGGGAGGGGAGGAGGGGTGGGGGGTCCGGAGGGTCTCTCTTGGGGGGGGTTTTGGGGGTGTTTTGGGGGTGTTTTTTGGGGGCGGGGGGGTCGCAGTCCGGGGGTTCAATATCAACTCTTGTCGGCGGCGGGGTCTCTGTGGCGCGAGGTTTTCATGGTCTCCAGGTACTCCTGCTGCGACACCGCCAGCACCGACGCCAGGATCTCGTCGTCCTCCCAGTCGTTCAGGCCTGGGGAGGGAGGGGGGGAAAAACCCCCAAAAAAATTAAAAATTTCAATTTGGAGATGGGGGGAGATGGTTGGGGTTTGGGGGAAAAAAATTTGGAAGCTGTGGATGGAGCCCGGGTATTGAAATCGGGGTGAATTTGGGCTCTAAAAATGGGAAAAAAAAAGGAGAAATCCACCCCAGAATGGAGTTGGACACGTCCCAGTTGTTGGACACTTCCCAGTTGTTGGGCACCCAAAATTTTCATTAAATGAGCCCAGGAGTAAAAGTTCCTGCCCTAAACTTCATGCCGAGCCTCCAAAATGATCCTAAGTTCCCCAAAATGACCCTAAATATTCTCAAATTATTATAAACCCCCAAAACGACCCTAAATCACTCCCAAAATGACCTTAAACCCCACCAAAATTACCTTAAACCCCACCAAAACAAACCTAAAATGTCCCAAATTCCCCCCAAAACAACCATAAAACCCAAAATCCCCCAAAACAACCCAAAAGTCTCCAAAATCCCCCTCAAAACAACCCCAAATCTACCAAAACCAACCCAAAAACGCCCCAAACCCCCCCTCAAAACAACCCGAAATCCACCAAGACCAACCCAAAATCCCCCCAAAACCAACCCAAAATCCCCTCAAACGCCAAAAATCCCCCTCAAAAAAACCCCAAATCCCCCTCAAACGCCCCAAAATCCCCCTCAAAACAACCCTAAATCCCCCCAGACGCCCCAAAATCCCCCTCAAAACAACCCGAAATCCACCAAAACCAACCCAAAATCCCCCCAAAACCAACCCAAAAGAGCCCCAAAACCCCCCTCAAAACAACCCAAAATCCACCAAAAACAACCCAAAAATGCCCCAAAACCCCCCTCAAAACAACCCAAAATCCCCCAAGACCAACCCAAACTCCCCCCAAACGCCCCTAAATCCCCCTCAAAACAACCCAAAATCCACCAAAACCAACCCAAAATCCCCCCAAAACAACCCAAAAATGCCCCAAAATCCCCCTCAAAACAACCCAAAACTCCCCTAAAACACCCCAAAATCCCCTAAAACACCCCCAAAACAGCCCGCAACCCCCCAAAACCAACCCTAAAACCCCCCAAAACAACCCAAAATCTTCCCAAACCAACCCAAAATCCACCAAAACCAACCCAAAACTCCCCTAAAACATCCCAAAATCCCCTAAAACACCCCCAAAACAGCCCGCAACCCCCCAAAACAACTCGAAATACCCCCAAAACCAACCCCAAATCCCCCCAAAACAACCCAAAATCCACCAAAAAACAACCCAAAAATGCCCCAAAACCCCCCTCAAAACAACCCAAAATCCACCAAAAACAACCCAAAAACGCCCCAAAATCCCCCCAAAACAACCCAAAATCCCCCCAAACGCCCCTAAATCCCCCCAAAATGCCCCTAAATCCCCCCAAACGCCCCTAAATCCCCACAAAACGCCCCAAAATCCCCCTCAAAACAACCCGAAATCCACCAAAACCAACCCATAATCCCCCTCAAAACAACCTAAAATCCACCCAAACCAACCCAAAATCCACCAAAACCAACCCAAAACTCCCCTAAAACATCCCAAAATCCCCTAAAACACCCCCAAAACAGCCCGCAACCCCCCAAAACAACTCGAAATACCCCCAAAACCAACCCCAAATCCCCCCAAAACAACCCAAAATCCACCAAAAAACAACCCAAAACCCCCCAACCCCACCCCCAAACAACTCGGAATCCCCTCAAAAACAACTCAAAATCCACCAAAACCAACCCAACAACGCCCCAAAACCCCCCTCAAAACAACCCAAAATCCACCAAAAACAACTCAAAATCCACCAAAACCACCCCAAAATAACCCAGAATCCCCTAAAACACCCCCAAAACAGCCCGCAACCCCCCAAAACAACTCGAAATCCCCCCAAAACAACTCGAAATACCCCCAAAACCAACCCAAAATCCACCAAAACCAACCCAACAACGCCCCAAAACCCCCCTCCAAACAACCCAAAAACGCCCCAAAATCCCCCTCAAAACAACCCTAAATCCCCCAAAACGCCCCAAAATCCCCCAAGACCAACCCAAAATCCCCCCAAACGCCCCTAAATCCCCCCAAACGCCCCTAAATCCCCACAAAACGCCCCTAAATCCCCCCAAACGCCCCTAAATCCCCCTCAAAACAACCCAAAATCCACCAAAACCAACCCATAATCCCCCTCAAAACCAACCCAAAATCCCCCTAAAACGCCCCAAAATCCCCCTCAAAACAACCTAAAATCCACCCAAACCAACCCAAAATCCACCAAAACCAACCCAAAACTCCCCTAAAACACCCCAAAATCCCCTAAAACACCCCCAAAACAGCCCGCAACCCCCCATAAAACGCCCCTAAAACCCCCCAAAACCAACCCCAAATCCCCCCAAACCAACTCGAAATACCCCCAAATCCAACCCCAAATCCCCCCAAAACCAACCCAAAATCCCCCCCAAACCAACCCCAAAACGCCCCAAAATCCCCCAAAACAACCCAAAATCCCCCCAGCCGCCCCCAAACCGCGGCTTGCGTCGCTCACCGAAGGCGGTCGGGGACATTTGCTGCATGATGGCGCGGCACTCGAGCGCGGGGTACAGCGACACCAGCGGGGGCGTGGCCCGGCCGCCCCCCGCCCCCAGCTGGCTGCTGGTCCCTGGGGGGGCATTTGGGGTTAGGGACCCCCCAAAAACCCCAAAAACCCAAATATGGACCCCTCCAAATCCCCCTGCCCCCAGCTGGCTGCTGGTCCCTGGGGGAGGGAGCAGGGTCAGGGACCCCCCCAAAAACCCCAAATATGGGGTCAGGGATCCCCCAAAAATCCAAATATGGGCCCCCCCAAATCCCCCCGCCCCCAGCTGGCTGCTGGTCCCTGGGGGGGCATTTGGGGTTAGGGACCCCCCAAAAACCCCAAAACCCCAAATATGGGGTCAGGGATCCCTCAAAACCCCCAAAATTGGGGTTAGAGACCCCCAAAAACCCCAAATCCCCCCGCCCCCAGCTGGCTGCTGGTCCCTGGGGGGGGGGGGGGAGCAGGGTCAGGGACCCCCCCAAAAAATCCAAATTGGGGTCAGGGATCCCCCAAAAATCCAAATATGGGCCCCCCCAAATCCCCCCGCCCCCAGCTGGCTGCTGGTCCCTGGGGGCCATTTGGGGTCAGGGACTCCCCCTCGAACCCCAAAATTTGGAATCAGGGACCCCCACCCCCAGACCCCAAATCCGTCCTTATTCCCCAATCCCAGTTTGGGGTCCCAGTATCCCCCAGTAAGCCCCAGTTTGGGGTCCCAGTATGCCCCAAATCCCAGTTTAGGGTCCCAGTATCCCCCAGTCCCAGTCTGGGGAGATCCCAGTGCCTCATTAACCCCCCAGCACCCCAAAACCCCCCAGTAAGTCCCAGTTTGGGCTCCCAGTGCCCCCAGTTCAGGCTCCCAGTGCCCCAGTTTAGGCTCCCAGATTGGGCTCCCAGTTTGGGCTCCCAATCCCCCCAGTTTGTGCTCCCAGTCCCCCCAGTTTGCCCCCAGTTTAGGCTCCCAGTCCCCCCAGTTAAGGCTCCCAGTGCCCCCAGTTTGTGCCCCCAATTTTCCCCAGTTTGCTCCAGTTTGTGCTCCCAGCCCCCCCAGTTTGCCCCAGTTTGTGCTCCCAGTCCCCCCAGTTTAGGCTCCCAGTGCCCCCCAGTTTAGGCTCCCAGTTTGTGCTCCCAGTGCCCCCAGTTTGTGCTCCCAGTGCCCCCAGTTTTTGCTCCCAGTGCCCCCCAGTTTGCCCCAGTTTGTGCCCCCAGTTTGCCCCAGTTTGCCCCCAGTTTGTCCCCAGTTTGCGCCCCCCAGTTTGCCCCGGTTTGTGCTCCCAGCCCCCCCAGTTTGCCCCAGTTTGTGCCCCCAGTTTGCCCCAGTTTGTGCTCCCAGCCCCCCCAGTTTGCCCCAGTTTGTCCCCAGTTTGCGCCCCCAGTTTGCCCCGGTTTGCCCCCAGTCCCACCTGGGGCGCAGGGCGAGGGGGGTTTTCCGGCGGGGGGGGCTCCGGGCGAGGGGGGTTTGGGGCCGGGGGTCTCGGGGTGCAGCCCGGGGTGCTCGGGGGAGGGGGCGGCGCTGCGGGGCCGGGGCGAGCGGCCGCTCCACTCCTCCAGGCCAGAGGCGGCCGCTGCCGTGGCCGAGCTGCACGTGGCACTGGCCTTGCGCGGCTGTGGGGACACAGAGAGTGACCACAGTGACCACAGAGTGACCAGAGTGACCATAGAGTGACCAGAGTGACCATAGAGTGACCACAGAGTGACCATAGGGGTCAGCGGCCGCTCCACTCCTCCAGGCCAGAGGCGGCCGCTGCTGTGGCCGAGCTGCACGTGGCGCTGGCCTTGCGCGGCTGTGGGGACAGGAGGGGACACCAGAGTGACCAGAGTGACCATAGAGTGACCACAGAGTGACCAGAGTGACCACAGAGTGACCACAGTGACCATAGAGTGACCAGAGTGACCATAGAGTGACCACAGAGTGACCACAGAGTGACCACAGTGACCATAGAGTGACCAGAGTGACCATAGAGTGACCATAGGGGTCAGCGGCCGCTCCACTCCTCCAGGCCAGAGGCGGCCGCCGCCGTGGCCGAGCTGCACATGGCACTGGCCTTGCGTGGCTGTGGGGACACAGAGAGTGACCACAGTGACCACAGAGTGACCATAGAGTGACCACAATGACCACAGAGTGACCACAATGACCATAGAGTGACCATAGAGTGACCATAGGGGTCAGCGGCCGCTCCACTCCTCCAGGCCAGAGGCGGCCGCTGCCGTGGCCGAGCTGCACGTGGGGACAGGAGGGGACACCAGAGTGACCAGAGTGACCACAGAGTGACCACAATGACCACAGAGTGACCACAGTGACCACAGAGTGACCACAGAGTGACCATAGAGTGACCATAGGGGTCAGCGGCCGCTCCACTCCTCCAGGCCGCTGGCCGTGGCCATGGTGGGGCTGTGGGGACACCAGGGGACACCAAGGGAGGGCAGTGACACTGATGGTGACAGGGATGGTGACACCAGGGATGGCAGGGACATGGATGGTGACATGGATGGTGACACAGGCGGTGACACGGACGGTGACACCAGGGACACTGATGGTGACAATGATGGTGAAGGGATGGGATGGTGACACCAATGGTGACAGGGATGGTGACAGGGACAATGACAAGGACGCTGACACCACTGTGACAGGGACGGTGACACCCATGGTGACACTGATGGTGACACCAGGGACACTGATGGTGACACCGATGGTGACACCAGGGGCCCACAGGGACATGGATGGTGACAGGGACAGTGACACCAGGGACACTGATGGTGACACTGATGGTGACCATCAGGTGACCACTAGGGGCTCACAGGGACATGGATGGTGACAGGGACACTGATGGTGACACTGATGGTGACACCAGGGGCCCACAGGGACATGGACGGTGACAGGGACAGTGACACCAGGGGCCCACAGGGACACGATAGTGACAGGGACGGTGACACCAGGGGCTCACAGGGACATGGATGGTGACAGGGACGGTGACACCGACAGTGATACCAGGGGCCCACAGGGACATGGATGGTGACAGGGACGGTGACAGGGACGGTGACAGGGACGGTGACACCAGGGGCTCACAGGGACATGGATGGTGACACTGACAGTGACACCAGGGGCCCACAGGGACACAGATGGTGACAGGGACGGTGACAGGGACGGTGACAGGGACGGTGACACCAGGGGCCCACAGGGACACGGACGGTGACACTGACGGTGACAGGGCCGGTGCCACGTCAGCGCTGTCCCCACCTGCCGCGCCTGCTTCTCCTGGTCGCGCAGCCACTGCAGGTAGGACTCGCGGGCCACCTGCTCCTCGATGGCCTCGTTGGTGGCCTCCCAGTCGGTGGCGCGCTTCTTGTCCTCCAGCATCTGCTGCTCGATCCACGACTCCTCCGACGTCTTGATGGCGCTCTTCATCAGAGACTGCTCCGCCAGCTGGGGACACGGGGACGTGAGGGGACAGCGGGGACGTGAGGGGACACGGGGACATGAGGGGACACGGGGACAGTGGGGACGTGAGGGGACAGCGGGGACACCAGGGACGTGAGGGGACACAGGGATGTGAGGGGACAGCGGGGACATTGGGGACAGCAGGGACGTGAGGGGACACGGGGACAGCGGGGACGTGAGGGGACAGCGGGGACGTGAGGGGACATGGGGACAGTGGGGACACCAAGGATGTGAGGGGGACAGCGGGGACAGCGGGGACGTGAGGGGACACTGGGGACAGCGGGGACGTGAGGGGACAGCGGGGACAGCGGGGACGTGAAGGGACAGCAGGGATGTGAGGGGACACCGGGGACAGCAGGGACGTGAGGGGACAGTGGGGACGTGAGGGGACACGGGGATGTGAGGGGACAGCGGGGACATGAGGGGACAGTGGGGATGTGAGGGGACAGCGGGGACATGAGGGGACACGGGGACAGCCAGGATGTGAGGGGACACTGGGGACAGCGGGGACGTGAGGGGACACTGGGGACACAGGGGACACTGGGGACAGCGGGGACGTGAGGGGACACTGGGGACACAGGGGACACTGGGGGACACCAGGGATGTGAGGGGACACTGGGGACAGTGGGGACGTTGGGCACACCAGGACATGAGGGACACTGTGGGACACTGGGGATAACTGGGACACTGGGGGACATGAGGGGACAACGGGGACACCAGGACATTGGAGACACTGGGGACACAAGGGGACATGGGGACATGAGGGGGACATTGGGGACACTGAGGACACAAGGGGACACCAGGAACAGACAGGGGACACTGTGGGGGACACCGTGGGACATGCACGGGGTCCCAGCCCCATGGAAAGGGGGCTCAGGGATGGTCCCACCCACCCAAATCAAAGCCTCCAGACCCCAAATTTGGGATCCCACCCCCCAAAATCAAGGCCTCCAAACCCCAAACTGGGGGTCCCACCCCCCAAATCAAGGCCTCCAGACCCCAAAGTGGGGGTCCCCCTGTGTGTACCCCCGGTTTGAAGGAGGGCAGCCCCAGAAAGGGGGGCTCAGGGATGGAATGGGGGGCTCAGGGACAGTCCCCAGACCCCAAATTGGGGGTCCCAGCCCCCGAATCAAGGCCTCCAGACCCCAAAGTGGGGATCCCACCCCCCAAATCAAGGCCCCCAGACCCCAAATTGGGGGTCCCCCTGTGCGTACCCCCGGTTTGAAGGAGGGCAGCCCCAGCCCCACGGAAAGGGGGGCTCAGGGACAGTACCCAGACCCCAAAGTGGGGGTCCCACCCCCCAAATCAAGGCCCCCAGACCCCAAAGTGGGGGTCCCACCCCCCAAATCTGACACCCCAGACCCCAAAGTGGGGGTCCCCTGTGCGTACCCCCGGTTTGAAGGAGGGCAGCCCCAGAAAGGGGGGCTCAGAGATGGAATGGGGGGCTCAGGGCGAGTCCCCAGACCCCAAATTGGGGGGTCCCACCCCCCCAAATCAAGGCCCCCAGACCCCAAACTGGGGGTCCCACCCCCCAAATCAAGGCCTCCAAACCCCAAACTGGGGGTCCCACCCCCCAAATCTGACACCCCAGACCCCAAAGTGGGGGTCCCCTTGTCCCGTACCCCCGGTTTGAAGGAGGGCAGCCCCAGCCCCACGCCGATGGTGGCCTTGTTGGGGTTCACCACGGAGTTGTAGTGGATGTTGCGGTGGTAGCTGACCCGGATGGGCTCGTCCTCGTTGTGCTGGATCCCGTGGAACGTGTTGATGGGCTCTGGGGCACCCCAAAAATGACACAGCACCCCAAAAAATACAGTGAGAGCCTTGGAAAAACAGCTGGGATCCTAAAAAACTGCCCGGGAACCCCGAAAATCCAGATAGGATCCCCAGAAATTCAAGTGGGGATTCACAAAAACAGATGGGACCCCAAAAATACAGATGGGACCCCAAAAATACAGATGGGATCTAAAATTCAGATGGCACCCCAAAAATACAGATGGGACCCCAAAATACAGATGGGATCCTCAAAATAGAGATGGCACCCCAAAAATACAAATGGGATCTAAATTACAGATGGGTTCCCAAATATACAGATAGCACCCCAAAATACAGATGGGGCCCCAAAAATACAGATAGGATCTCAAAATAGAGATGGCACCCCAAAAATTCAGATAGGACCCCAAAATACACGTGGGGCCCTAAAATAACACATGGCACCCCAAAAAATCCAGATGAAATCCTTGGAAAAACAGCTGGGATCCCAAAAAAACTGCCTGGGACCCCCGAAAATCCAGATAGGATCCAAAAAATCCAGATGGGATTCCCAAAAAATCCACCTGAGACCCCAAAACAGCACCTGGGACACCCCAAAAACCAGCTGGGACCTCCAGAATGGCACCTTGGACCCCTCCCCATTGATTCCAGTTCCTCAGGGACCCCTTCCCAATAACCCCAGTGCCTGTGCGACCCCTCCCCAGTGCTCCCAGTGCCTCAGGGACCCCTCCCCACAGCTCCCAGTTCCTCAGGGACCCCTCCCCAGTGCTCCCCATCACTCTGGGTCCCCCATGGCTCCTCAGGGACCCCTCCCCAATAACCTCAGCACCCATGGGACCCCCTCCCCAATAACCCCAGTGCCTGTGGGACCCCTCCCCACAGCTCCCAGTTCCTCAGGGACCCCTCCCCAGTGCTCCCAGTTCCTCAAGGACCCCCTCCTCAATAACCCCACTTCTTCAGGGACCCCTCCCCATTGATCCCAGTTCCTCAGGGACCTCTCCCCACAGTTCCCCATCACTCTGGGTCCCCCATGGCTCCTCAGGGACCCCTCCCCAATAACCCCAGTGCCCGTGGGACCCCTCCCCATTGATCCCAGTTCTTCAGGGACCCCTCCCCATTTATCCCAGTTCCTCCCCAGTGCTCCCAGTGCCCATGGGACCCCTCCCCATTGATCCCAGTTCCTCAGGGACCCCTCCCCAATAACGCCAGCACCCATGGGACCCCCTCCCCACAGCTCCCAGTTCCTCAGGGACCCCTCCCCATTGATCCCAGTTCCTCAGGGACCCCTCCCCAGTAACCCCAGCACCCATGGGACTCCCTCCCCACAGCTCCCAATTCTTCAGGGACCCCTCCCCATTGATCCCAGTTCCTCCCCAGTGCTCCCAGCGCCCATGGGACCCCTCCCCAATAACCCCAGCCCCCATGGGCCCCCTCCCCAGCGCTCCCAGTCTCACCAGTGCCGTACTGGTAGACCTCCACGGGCCGGTTGTACATCTCGGCCATGGCCTGCATCTCGATGTGGTTCCCGTGGCAGGTGCTCTTGCGCTTGCGGTTGATGTAGGTGGTGAAATCCTCCGTGACGTAATTGGAGAAATAATCGGCGTTCTTCATCTGGGGACACACGGGGGACGTGGTGGGGACACACTGGGGACACTGGGGACAGGCTGGGGACACAAGGGACAGGCTGAGGGAGCCCTGGGGACACAGGGGACAGGCTGGGGACACACTGGGGACAGGCTGGGGACAGGCTGGGGACAGGCTGGGGACACAAGGGACAGGATAAGGGAGCCCTGGGGACACAGGGGACAGGCTGGGGACAGGTTGGGGACACACTGGGGACAGGCTGGGGACACACTGGGGACAGGCTGGGACAGGCTGGGGACAGGTTGGGGACACAAGGGACAGGCTGAGGGAGCCCTGGGGACACAGGGGACAGGCTGGGCACACACTGGGGACAGGCTGGGGGACAGGCTGGGGACACAGGGGGACAGGCTGGGGAGAGGCTGGGGACACAGGGGACAGGCTGGGGACACAAGGGACAGGATAAGGGAGCCCTGGGGACACAAGGGAGGGGGGACAGGCTTGGGGACAGGTGGGACACACTGGGGACAGGCTGGGGACACTGGGGACAGGCTGGGGACAGGGCAAGGACAGGCACAGCACCACTGGGGACATGCTGGGGGAGCCCTGGGGACACTGAGTTGGAGAAATAATGGACGTTCTTCATCTGGAGACACATTGGGGACACATTGGGGACACAGCTGGGGACAGGCTGGGGACACACTGGGGACACCTGGGGACACAAGGGACAGGATAAGAGAGCTCTGGGGACACTGGGGACAGGCTGGGGACAGGCTGGGGACACAGGGGGACAGGATAAAGGAGCTCTGGGGACACAGGGGACAGGCTGGGGACACACTGGGGATACCTGGGGACAAGCTGGGGACACAAGGGACAGGCTGGGGACAGGCTGGGGACAGACACAGCACCACTGGGGACACTGGGGACACACTGGGAGAGCCCTGGGGACACCGAGTTGGAGAAATAATCTACATTGTTCATCTGGGGACACAGGGGACAGGCTGGGGACAGGCTGGGGACACCCGGGACACAGGGGGACAGGCTGGGGACACAGAGGACAGGCTGGGGACAGGCTGGGGACAGCGCTGGGGAGGGACACAGAACCACAGGGACAGCAGGGACACACTGGGGGAGCACTGGGGACACTGCAGGAGGGAGGAGGGAACAGCAGCCTCGTCCCCCCCAAGGTTCTGAGCACCCCCCAGCCCATCCCAGTCCATCCCAGTCCATCCCAGTCCATCCCAGTCCCCCCCCCAGTCCATCCCAGCCCATCCCAGTCCATCCCAGTCCCCCCCCAATCCCTCCCAGTCCATCCCAGTCCCTCACCAGGTAGTCCATGCAGTGCTTCCTCACCACCTCGTGCATGTCCTGGTCTCCGTACACCTGATCAGCTGCGGGAGGGGACACACAGGTGACATTTGGGGGGGGGGGGTGATGGCAGCGCTTATGGGAGGGGTTTTGGGTGATTTTGGGGTAATTTGGGGTGATTTTTGGGGTGATTTGGGGGGATTTTGGGGTTTTTTGGGTGATTTGGGGATATTTGGGGTGACTTTTGGGGTGATTTTGGGGGATTTTTGGGTGATTTTAGGGGATTTTTGGGGGTGATTTTGGGGGTTTTTTTTGGGGTGATTTCAGAGGATTTTGGGGTTTTTATTGGGGTGATTTTGGGGATTTTTGGGTCTTTCTGGCGTTATTTTGGGGCTTTTTTTTGGTGATTTTTGGGGGGATTTTTGGGGTGATTTTTGGGGGGATTTTTTGGGTGATTTTTGGGTTTTTTTGGGGGTGATTTTGGAGGTGATTTTGGGGCTCACCCACGGCCCGGAACAGGCAGGCCCCGTCCTCCTTCATGCGTTTGATGATGAAGCCTTTCTTCTCCCGCAGAGCCTTCTCGAACCGGTGCTCCTGCTGGAGACACAGCCGGGCTCGGGGGGTCCCTCGGGGCATTGGGGGGTCCCTCAGGGGTCTGGGGGGGCCCCTCGGGGCATTTGGGGGTCCCTCGGGGGTCTCCCGGGGCATTTGGGGGGGACACGAGATGGGGGGAGCTGAGGGAGCCACAGGGGACGAGGGGTTGGGGTCACAAAGGGGAGAAAATGGGGGAGTTCAGGGGGGTCCTTGGGGCTGGGGGGGTCCTTTGGGGACTTGAGGGGTCCTGGGGGACAGGGAGGTTCCAGGGGTGTCACCAAGTGGGGACAGAAAGGGGACACCGGGAAATGTGGGGAGGGGTCCCAGGACAGCAGGGAAAGGGGGATCCAAGAAAACTCAGGGGACAAGGAGGGGTCTCAAAATGGGGGAGACAAAGCGGTGACAATTTGGGGACAAACGGCGACAAAAAGGGGACAACAACAACAACCCCGCGTGCGGAGAAGCAACAGCGTGACAACGCGGGGACACCCAACCCCGGCAGGCCCCTCGTGTCCCCTGGTGTCCCCAAGTGTCCCCTGGTGTCCCCTCAGTGTCTCCCCACTGTCCCCCTGATATCCCCTGGTATTCCCCAATGTCCCCAGGTGCCACCTGATGTCCCCACAGTGTCCCCTGGTGTCCCCTCAGTGTCTCCCTGATGTCCCCTGGTCCCCCCTCACTGTCCCTGATGTCCCCCCCGGTGTCCCTAGATGCCCCTGTGCTGTCTCCAATGTCCCCTTGCTGCCCCTCAGTGTCCCCCGGTGTCCCTCACTGTCCCCTGCTCCCCTTTCACTGTCCCCCAGGTCCTCCCCAGTGTCCCCACTGTCCCCCCTGGTGTCCCCCGATGCTCCTCAGTGTCCCCAGATGCCCCCTCGGTGTCCCTGGTGTCCCCCCCAGTGTCCCCTGATGTCCCCTGCTCCCCTCTCACTGTCCCCCAGGTTCTCCCCAGTGTCCCCAGATGCCCCCGGTGTCCCCCCGGTGTCCCCGCACCTGCTCGGCGGTGGCCGGGTCCATCTCCACCCTGCCCGCCTCGTACTCATCCTCGCTGTTGTAGCCGCCTCCCGCCTCGTCGGGCCCGGGGCTGCCGCAGCCGGGGGGTCCCAGCCCCATCCCGAGCCCGATCCCGCCGGGGCCCGAGCCCGCGGGGCCCGCGCTGGGCCCGGCCCCTCCTCGCCGCCGCCGTTTGCTGTGCCCGGGGCCTCCTCCGGCTCCGCCGCCGCAGCCGGGCCCGCGGGGTTCGGGCAGCCCCAGCGCCGCCGCCTCCAGCCCAAGCAGCGCCGCGGGGCCGTCGGTAGAACCGGGACCGCCGCTACCGGAGCCGGGCCCCGCGGGAGGAGGAGACCCGGCGGCTCCGGGCAGCCCGGCCCAGCCCCGCAGAGGCGGCGGCGGCGAGGCGCGAGGCCGCGGCCCCCCCCACGCCGGGCCCGCCGGGTTCGCCGACGCCTCCGGGACCTCGCTCGGGCCCCGCGTCCGCTCCGCGCTCGGGCCCCGCGTCAGGGCCGGAATCGCCATCACCGTCGGGAGCCGGGACCGGCTTCTTCTTGGGGAGGATGGTCATGGCGGGGCGCGCATGGGGCGCGGGCGCGGCGCGGGGCTCGGGGGGGCGCCGCGGGGCTCGGGGGCGCCCCCGGCGCTGAGGGGCCGCGGGCGCTGCGGCCGCCGGGGCCGTGTCAACATCAACAGCCGCGACCTCCGACCCCCGCGCGCGCTTCCGCCTCGCCCGCGCCGCGCCGCGCCATTGGTCAGGGGAGGTGGGGGCGAGTTGTGATTGGCTGAGAGGGAGGAGGAAGTCCCGCCTTTCGTGTCTGTGCCTCGGTGAGGGGGAGGCGGGATGGGTGTTGCCATGGGGATGGAGGGGGAGAGCGGTGATTGGGTGAAGCGAGGAGGGAGGGAGGTGATTGGTTGGGTTTGGGGGAGGGAGGGGAGCGGTGATTGGCTGGGGGAGGTGTCGGTTTAGCGGAGGGGGAAGGAGCGGTTCGGAGTAAACGTGAGCGCTGATTGGGTGATGGGACGTCACTCATCGGTGGGAGGGAGCAGCGAGGAGATGCCGAGCGCTGATTGGTGCGGGCCTTAACCCCGCCCGCATCGCCCTCCTATTGGCTGCAGCAAGCGACCTAATTTCCAATTGGCTCAGGCACGGCAGGGGCGGTGCCTCGGCTCCGCCCCTCTTATAACCCCACCCACCACCTGTCAATCTTCCGTAAACCCCGCCCCTTCCCGCCCTCCCACATGGTCTGACCTCCCCAAAACCACTCAGGACCCTCCCCAAAATCCTCCAGGACCCTCCCCAAAATTCTCCAGGACCTCCTCAAACCTTCCAGGAACCCCCAAAAACCCACCTGAATCCCCCTCAAGCCTCTCGGGACCTTCCAAACCACCCGGGACCCCCCTAAAACCCATTAGGACTCCCCCAAAACTCCCCCAGGACCCCCTCAAAAACCCACCAGGGTCCCCCAAAACCCACCTGTACTCCCCCAAAGCCCCCCAGAACTCCCCAAAACTCTCCACAATCCCCCAAAACCAGCCAGCACTGGCCCCCCCAAAACCCTTCAGGACACCCCCCAAAATCCCCAGGACCCCCCCAAAACCCCCCCAGGACCCCCCAAAAACCAGACCTGAGCTCCATTTCCAGCTCTTTTATTAAAATCCATCCCGCCCCCCCAGGAACGAGGAACATTCCCATGGCACAACCCCAAAAACAAGAGAGGTACCCCCAAAAATGAGGCCGAGAGACCCCCAAAAACGAGGCTGAGAACCTGGAGGGGCTCCAGCTGCTCTCCCTGAGCTTTTGGGGGGGTCCCCAAATTCCCCTCCAGGACCCTCTCAGTGCTGAACCCTCCCTTGGGGGGGGTCTCTTGGTCTGGGGGGGGTCTGAGGTTGGGGGCGGGGAATCCCTCAGCCCAGGGGGGTTTTTGGGGGGTGTCCCTCAGTCCATGGGGGGGTCTCTGAGGATCTCCCCCCCCTCAATTGTGTCAGGGCCAGTCCTGGGGAGGGTCCCTCACCCCCAGGGGTCTCTCTCAAGTCCATGGGGGGGTCCCGGGGGTCTCTCCACCCCCCACCCCCCCAATGTCCCTCGTGTCAGGGCCGGTCCTGGGGGCGTCTCACAGCCCTGGGGGGGTCTCTCAGCCCCAGGGGGGGGTCTCTGGGGGTCTCTCACCCCCCCCCCCCTCAATGGGCCTTGTGTCGGGGCCGGTCGTGGGCCGCGCTGGGCCCGGGCCAGCTCCCGGCCGGCGTCCAGCAGGAGCAGGACGGGCACGAGCACCCAGAGCCCGTTGAGCCCCACGAAGTAACCCCAGAAATAAAAGGGGTGGGGGTCGCTGTGAGCCCAGCCCGCGCGCCGCCTCCGTGGCAAAGTACAGGATGTCACCGTACAGCTGGCCTGGGGACACAGGGGACAGAGAGGGACACAGTTAGGGACAGCCTGGGGACAGGTTGGGGACACAGACAGGGACACAGGGGACATGGGGACAGCCTGGGGACAGGGACAGGTCAGGGACACAGTTAGGGACAGCCTGGGGACAGGGAGAGGTCAGGGACATGGACAGCAGAGATCACCATACAGCTGGCCTGGGCACACAGATAGGGACAGGGTTAGGGACAGCCTGGGGACAGGGACAGCACATCACTGTACAGCTGGCCTGGGGACACAGGGGACAAGGACAGGGGTTAGGGACAGGGGACAGGGTCAGAGGACAGGGACAGGTCATGGACAGGGGACAGGGACAGCCTGGGGGACAGGGTCAGGGGTTAGGGACAGGGACGGCCTGGGGACAGGGGACAGGGATGGGTCAGGGGATAGGGATGGGTCAATGGGGCACAGGGACAGCCTGGGGCAGAGGGGACGGTGACACCGGTGACACAGGTGACACTGGGGAGGTGACACAGGGACACTGGGGACACAGGGATGGTGACACTGGTGACACAGGTGCCACGTACCCAGGGACACCACGAGCTGCAGGATGTAACGGGCCGGGTGCTGCCGCAGGAGGGCGAGGAAGGTGAGGAAGCTCAGGGGACCCCCAGGCCCAGGCTGTCACTGTCTCCATGGCAACCGTGAAGTCATCGCTCCTGCGGGAGGGGGAGGGGTCAGCTGGGGACATTGGGGACACGGCCACCCCCTCTCCACTGTCCCCAGTGTCCCCAACTCACGTCATGTAGCGGCTGTCGGCCTTGGCGTATTCCTTCCCTGCAATTTTGGGAGGGGGCTTCGGGTGAGGTGGGGGGGAGGGGAGTCAGGAGACCCCCCAGAACTCGGCTGTGCCCCTGCCCACCTGCTCAGGGACCCCCATGTACCCCAGGGACCCGTCCCCACATATCCAGGGACCCCCACAAATGCCCCAGGGACGCCTCCCCACATATCCAGGGACCCACCAGATGCCCCAGGGACCCCTCCCCACGTACTCAAGGACCCCATAAATGCCCTTGGGACCCATCCCCACATATCCAGGCAACCTCCATTCCCCCCCGATGCCCCTGAGACCCCTCCCCACGTGCTCAGTGCCCCTCCAGTGCCCCCTGCTGCCCTCGGGACCCCTCCCCACATCCCGAGAGACCCCACAGATGCCCTCGGGACCCCTCCCCATGTACCCAGTGCCCCTCCACTTCCCCCGCTGCTCTCAGGGCCCCTCCCCAAAGCCCCCCGCCCAGCCCAGCGCCCCCGCGGGTGCTCACAGACCGTCGGCCAGCAGCCCGGTGTCGGCGGGCAGCTCCCGGTGCCGAAGGCTGAAATACCCTTCCAGGACCCCGTGGATGCCGGCACAGACCAGGAACCAGCCCAGGACCAGCCGGCGGCGGGGCTTCTCTTGGCCACGCCTTTCGCCCCGCCCTTGGCCCCGCCCCCGGTCCCGCCCAGGGCCCCAGCCCAGCGCAAACAGCGCCGCCGCCGCCGCCGCCACTGCGCCTGCGCACTGCCAGCCGGGCCGCGCGCCCGCCACGTAACCCCGGCAACGCCAGCCCGCGCGGCCAATAGGGATGCGCGCTCGTCTCCATAGCAACAGCGCCCCTGTCGGGGAGAGCGTGAGGGGAGGGCGGCGGTGAGCGCGGCCCGGCAAGGCCCGACCGGAGAACGGCGGCCGCGGCACCGCCTCCCCGCGCACCCCGCGCTTCTCCGCGGCTCCCCCGCGCTCCCCGGCCCCGCGCCGGGCGGCACCGGCGCTCCCCCCGGTACGCGGATCGCGGTGAGCCCCGGCCCCGGCGCGCTCCCGGCCCCCGCTCACCTCAGCCGCTCACGCGCCGATCCCGCTCCCGCTCCCGCCGCCGCCGCGCGCCGCGCCTCGTCCCGCCTACACGCCCGCCCCCGCGACCAATAGGAGCGCGGCGGCTCAAGGTCGGCCAATAGGAACGCGGCCCGCCGCTTCTGCCGGGCGCTGATTGGCTGAGCCCGCCGCTGGGGAGATGTGGAGCCAGGGGGCGCGGTTTTGAGTGGGGGGCGTGGCCTCACGTTGGGGCGTGGCCTCGTAATGAGATTTTGGTATTTTAAACTTTGCCCAAAGGGGCGTGGCCACACAGACGTGGGCGTGGCTTAATCTTCTAAGGGGGGGGTCTGTGGGGACCCCCCATAAAATGTCCCCACGGACCCCCCCCCCCCCCCCCCCCAATTATACGGGAGCCACAAAGACCCCCCAAAATTATTTAGGACCTCCCCCAAATTTCTGTAGGGACCCCCAAGACCCCACCCCAAATTATTTAGGGGTCCCATAAACCCTCCCCCAAAATTCTATAGCGTCCCCTAAGATCCCCCCAAAATACTTAGGGCTCCCAAAAATCTCCCCCCAAAATTCTACAGGGACCCCAAGGACGCCCCCCAAATTATTTAGGAACCCAAGGACCCCCCCAAAATTATTTAGAGACGCCCAAGATCCCCCCCCAAATTACACAGGAAGCATACAAAGCCCCCCCCCCAAATTTTTCAGCTTTTGTGGCCCCAAAATCGCCGAAATCCCCCCCTAAAAAAAGGAGGCGGAGCCAGCGCTGGCAGCAGGTCCTGTATTGCCCCCCCCCCCCAAGGGGCCCCCCCAAACCCCCCCCCCCCCACCCCCAGGGACCCC